>NW_022983395.1:107644-179722 GCF_011762595.2 Tursiops truncatus
ACACCAGAGAGGATAAATGACTGCATTTTGACACATCTCCTCGATCACATTGTGTACAGGTCCGTCTGGGTTTTCCATGCATGTTTTAGCTGTAGGAAGATCCCTTGAACCTGCAATTTTGGCCCCTTGAATGGCAGCAGGTAGTATTACTTTAAAAGGGTGTGCATTGTCCTCACCCAACCTCACTTCTCTTAGCGCAGTTTCCAGCCTTATGTCTCATCCTGCTGTGGGTCTAGATGTGTTTCAATCCATGTTGGCATCAAACCATCCTTGAGGAAAATTTGTAAAGAGGTTTTCTCTGGCTCTTCTCTTCATTTTTTTTTTTCAATTTATTACTATATTGGTTACAGCTGATTTTCGAGCTCTGTTTCTTGCTGCTGGACATCCACTTGATTCACGTACAGAGAGACATCAATAATTCTTTTTCAGATTCTTACCAGTCGTATATATTCCTTTTCCGGTGACTTGAGTGTGCTGAGTGCAGTTCTTTTAGCTACGTGTAGGCCTTGTTGATTATCAGTTTGTATTTGGAATGGTTCTTTGCTAATTTCAACCTCCTGGTTGATGCCTCCCCCTCCCCAACGTTCCCGTTAGCAGCCTTATGCTTGTTTCTACATATTTGACTATGTTTTTGTTTTGTAATTTATTTCATGTGTAGCCATTTTGGATTCACCTTAAGTGATATCTTTGATATGTGTCTTTTTCTTTTTGAATAAATGTCACTTAGAATGATCATACGTAACTCCTCCGGAGTTGTTACAACTGGCCATATTTCATTGATTTCCAGGCTGAATAATATTCCACTCTACCTAAGTACCACATCTCTATCCATTTTTCCCTCCAGAGACATTTAAGTTATATCCTAGTCGAGGATCTTTTAAACAGAGAGGGGGGTAAACATTGGGGTGCCTGTGTTCCTCTCGATTTTTGTTTTTCCCAAGATATACGCCCATGAGTGCAAGTGCCCTATGCTCTGTAGCTCATTTTTTAGATGCTTTAGTAAACACAATACACTTCTCCAGAATGGCCGTTGGCAATATACATTTCCACTATAAGTCTCACAGGGCTCCCTCTTCTCGTTGCCCTGTCCTGCATTTCTGTTGTTTACGCTTTATGAGGATGGCTCTTCTGACTGATGCGAAGTGATATCTTTTGTAGTATTGACTTCCAGTGCCCACCTGTTTGGTTGGCTAAAAAAGTGTATGCCCTTTTCTTGAATATATACAGAAAAAAAACGCATACACCCTTTTTGGCCAACTGCAATGTTGGCAATGTTCAGCTCCTTTTCTTGTGCTTAATGGCGAGTCCTTTCTACCTCCTCAAATCCCTTTCCTGCCATTCTCCCTTGCTTACAAGTCCTTTTCTCTGACTTTCCTCAAGACATTTTTCAGTGATGGATATTTTTCAACTCTGCAGTTTTCGTGAATTTTACTGCCCCTGAGTTCCATTGTTCAACTCGTGTTTATGGGAACTGGCCACAAAGCAGCGGGATTTCCTCAAGCCCTATACTGTTTCCATGGGCAACCCTAGCCTTTGGTCAATTCGTCTTCCTGATTGGAAATTAGAGTGACATGTGCCTGTCTGAACACCTAGGACTTGTCTCTCATTGTTCCTCATCCTTCCGCTTCATCCTCTGGACAAATTCCAAACTGTACGCAACAGGATGTTGACAGTGCTGACATCTCCAAGTGGGGAGACTGTTAGTAAAGACGCTGGAGGGGTGAACCCGAGCACCAGGAGATGAGGAGATGAGATGCCTTTTCCAAACTCTTCCCGATCAGACGGTATACCATCCTCTGGGTGTGACAGACATGTTTTAGCAGTAGGAAGAGTCCCATTCATGTAAGGAGAACACCAGGGCTTTTTCAAAATCAGTGTCTCCCCGAAACCCAAACTGGGGAAGTTTTTAAGCTACGGCTACACATATGTTCATTAAGGGCCTTGGGAAGTAGGCAGAGTCCAAACTTTAGATGATTGAAGTCTTCAGGGTCAGAAGCACTCACCACCAGCTTCCCTTAGGCTACACTTTAACTGTCATTGATAGATGATGTCAATAAAAATATCTATTCTTTTTCAGATTATTTCCCCTTATAGGTTATTGCAAAATGTTGAGTGTAGTTCCCTGTGCTATACAGTAGTTCCTTGTTGATGATCTATTTTATACATAGCAGTGTGTATGTGTTCATTCCAAACTGTTAATTTATCCCTCCTCCCACCTTTCCCCTTTGGTAATAATAAATTATAAGATTTTATACTTCTCAGAAATGGGGGAGCTGAAAGAGAGGTATCATTTTCAATGGAAAAGCATTTAAAACAAGATTGAAGGTTTAACCAAGATTATTAGCTGTACATCCTTGGAAAGAAATCACTTCGTTTCTCTAATATTGACCTGACAAATAAGACAAACCTTTTCACTGAACTTGCTTATAAAAAGTGATGGAAATATCAAATGGAAGTGTTAAAAACATCTTATTTTACCCGAGCCTTATACACTGTTCTATGTTAACTACAGTTTGGCTCACACATCTGTTCATTGAGGTTACAATAGTCTCAATTTCTGTTACTGATCCTCCAGAGTGGACCCCAACAAGTGTCCCCCTGCCCAGTGTCATTGGGGCCAACAGATCGAGACTGAGTTTGGTTCACAAGCAAAGGAAACTTTATATTTTGATCAGAGAATGGAGAGGTGAGAGCATGCACTACCCCGTGGGCTGTGGGCTGGGCTGCTGTGTAGAGATCCTGTCAGAGTCAGTGGGAGGGAGGGAGGCGGCGGAGCTCTCGAGGGCCGGGTTGGCTGTAGCTCAGGCTCTATATCGTGGAGTCTGCACTGGGCCCCAGGAGCTGAGGTGTCGACCCAGCCATTCTGCACTAGGAAATCTGGTCTGAAGTGCCAGGTGTGGAACCTCTGCATGCGGGACCCTAGGAGCACGTGAAATTAGACAAAGCACAAAGGATAAAAAAGGTTAGACTTGACTTTATTGCCCAGATTCTATTTTTATCTCCCAGGGATTTTTAATGGGCTTTGCTGGGGACAAACCCCTCCTCTGCCTTTTGTCCCGTTCCTCATTCTTGGAGTGCTGAGGGTGCAGACCCTTCTTCTGTAACTGCTGAGTGCTGAGTTGGGAGCCCTCATACCCTGGGGCGAGGGTCAGAGCTTCTCCCCAGCAGCCTCCCGGTGACGTTGATTGTCCCCAGGACCCCTGCCTCCCTGCTCGTCCACCTGAGCACCAGCATTGGAAGTGTTATAGATTCTAATGACCTTTAAGGGTCCAGGAAAGAGATGTGCAGAGACGCTGTGGGGGCCGGTTTCACCCCGCCCCACATTTGTTCGGCCACCTTAGGCTGACCGTCTCTGCCAGCCTAGATGCTCTGACCAGTAGTCTGCGCTTTCTTCAGTTAGGCCCCTGAATTAACGTACAAACAGCACCAGGTGTCAGAGCCCTGCCCGCTCAACTCCCAGACAGTCCAGGGTCAGTGGTGATCAAGGACCATGATGGCTACTGAGTCAACAGCCTTTTGAAGTAAACAGGAGTCCAGCCGGTCTTATTGGCCACCATCATCACGGTGTCTGTAGGCTTTTCTATGGTGACAGTGTGGTATACGGTTCCCCCGCCAAGATTATTAGCTCCCCTCTGGGTGCAGTAAGTCCTGCAAGCAGTAGTCTACTCTTTTGGGACACACTCTTGTTGTTTTATGAGAGAAACTCCAGGTCAAGTGATGTTCACACGAGTCGTCATGGTGCCCTGTTGCCCCCGGTTATCTCTCTGGATGTTGGAGTTGGAGGGCCTCCTCACTCGAGGTCGGTGTGCCCACGGAGCGAACCCTGCAACTTCAGGGCATGGTTGGTGGTTAGGATCACCACGTGGGGTCCTTTTCCCTTAGGAGGGAGGTGGCCTTTTGGGCTGCTGATTTCCAGGTTTTTAGATACCGCCAGTATCTTGGCCAGATGTGGCAGTGGGCCAAGCCCCTTAGGTGACCGTAGTTTATCCTACCTGGATGGCATTCTTGCATTGTTCCATTTCAAGTGGTCCCAGTTTTTGCACTAATTCTCCAATGGCGATTCACCTTTCACCGGGAATGTAAAGGTCAAAGGGTTTAGCTAAATTAGGGAGTTCCAGGGCAAGGGTCTGAATTGACTGCTCTTTCCATTCTTGAAAGGCCACTTCTGGATTCTATTCAAAAGGATCATCATCTTTTCCTTTCAGTGTTTCATATAGAGGCCCAGCTAGTAGACTGTAGTTAGGGATCCAGAAGCAGCAAACCCTGGCCTCCCCAGGAACCCCTAAGCTGTCTTCTAGTTTTAGAAAGGGGTAAGGCTGAAAATGGTTTCTTCCCTTTCCTGGGATGGGCTTCTCTGACCTTCTGTGAGAATGAAGCCCAGGCAGGTCACCGCAGTCTGTGATATTTGAGCTTTTTCTTGGACAACTTCTATCCTTTATTGGCTTGGTAGTTCAGAGGCCTCCTTAGTAGGGCTGGTGATCAGAATGTCGTCTGCATATTGAAGGAGGTTTCCTTTTCCAGAGGTAGAACTTTTAGGTCTTTAGCTAAGCTTTCCCCAAAGATGGTGTGGGAATTTTTGCACCCTTGGGGCCAGACGGCCCGGAAGTATTGTTTTAGTTGTATGTTGAGTCCTGCCACTCACAAGCCAAAATTTCTTGTGACTCTGGGACTAATGGAATACAAAAGAAGGCATCATTGAAGACTAATACAGAATACCATGTCCTGGTGGTTGGTAGAATGACCAGCAGGGTGTAGGAATTAGGAGCAACTGGAGGTATATCCTCGGTGGCTTCACTGACTGTCCTGACATCCTTTACCAGGTCCCCAGCAGCCCATGGGGCTCTCGTGGTCAGACCAATCCCAGAATATGGAGCTCACCTGGGCAGGTACCCCACCCCCACCCCAGCCCACGGGGCTCTCGTGGTCAGGCCCCTCCCAGGATACAGAGCTACCCTTGCGGGTACCGTGGCAGGGCTGGGCACACAGGAACCGTGCACATAGCCCTCATTGCAGAGCACCCCCAGCTCACCTGTCGCTCAGAGCTGACACAGAGCACCTCAGAGCAGGACTTGAACTAACAAACAGCAGCTGCAACAGGTCTGTGACCCTGGGCATCACTCCGTGAGGCCTCCCTCCACCTGGTCTTCCAGAGACTTCCACTGCACCCGGGGCACCAGGCCTCTGTCTCCAACCACCACCCACCCCTCCTCTCCCTGACTCCTGGGTTCCTCTCATTAGGAGAGGGTTTTCTTGAAGTTGTCTCCCACTCATGGGCCAGATAAAATGATTAGAAAACAAGCCAAAGCTGCAGCCCCTTGTCTATCCTGACTCTCAGGAGCCCACACCTGTTCCTTGGACCTGGCCGGTTCAGCAAGTTCCATTTTCTGCAACTGTGAGCCCCTGAGGGGTGATGATTGGCTGACCTGGGCAGCCTTACCGTGCCGGCCAGCCCTCCCCAGGTGTGCCGGGGTTGAGATCAATATAAATACCACTCCAGGCAGCAAGAGCCCCTGCAGCCGTGCCTGACGCCATTTTCTCTGCCCTGTCAGCAGTCTCGGGGCTGGGCTGGTGGGAGGGAGTGAGAGGCCACGGCTTTGTGGGTGGCCCAGTGTGAGTGGGGCTCTGCTGGACTTTCTGCAGCAGTTGCCAGGCTGCCACCTGCTAAAGAAGAGGATGTGTCACCCATACCTGCTGCTGGAATTTCTCCCTGGGCAGAGGTGAGGAAGGAAAAAAGCAGTGGGGGCAGGGACAGGACGGGTATCTCAGGCAGGGAAATGGAAATCTTCCAGAAGAGCACCCAGGGCCAGGACCATCCTGGCTGGCCTGCAGGCACCAAGTCGGCCGGCATGCTGTCACTCGTGTGGCTCTATGGCCCTTCCTCTAGGCTTTCAAGTCCTTGTATATATTCAGGTGTTTTACCTGGGACGGGTGGGAATAGTTCAGCAGCAACTGGCCTGGGGCTCAGCTCACGTTTACTCACAGATGCCTCGGCACGGTGCCCCAGCTTTGCAATGAGGACGCTTGTTGCGTGGGGGCTGCTGGCTGAATGGGAGACGATTCCCCACCACTGACCAACTTCAGAATTGTTTACAACTGGAGCAAGTGCCCTGATACGGTTTTCCTCTGTGTAACTGGTGGGTTCTGTGTTTTTTTTCTCTTTTTCGTTTTTGGTTCAAGGTAGATTTTATTCCTCTTTTTTGTATTTACAGATATAAGCATGGAAATAATTTATTCATATAATACATGTATGTGCAGGGAATAATTGTTTTTTCTGTTTTATTTTTTAAATTTTACTTCTTTTTAATTTTGAATTTTATTTTATATTTTTATACAGCAGGTTCTTATTGGTTATCTATTTTATACATATAAATGTATACATGCCAATCCCAGTCTCTCAACTCCTCCCACCACCACCCCCCCAACAGCTTTCCCCCCTTGTTGTCCATACGTTTGTTGTCTACATCTGTTGCTCTATTTATGCCTTGCAAAATGGTTAATCTGTACAGTTTTTCTAGGTTCCACATATATGCATGAATATACAAGATTTGTTTTTCTCTTTCTGACTTACTTCACTCTGTATGACAGTCTCTAGATCCATCGACGTCTCTACAAATGACCCAATTTCATTCCTTTTCATGGCTGAGTAATATTCCATTTTATATATGTACCACAGCTTTATGCATTCGTCTGTCTGTGGGCATTTAGGTTGCTTCCATTACCTCGATATTGTAAATAGTGATGCAATGAACATTGCGGTGAATGACTCTTTTTGATTTATGGTTTTGTCTGGGTATATGTCCAGTACTGGGATTGCTGTATCATATGGTAATTCTATTGTTAGTTTCTTAAGAAATTCCATATTGTTCTCCATAATGACTGTATCAATTTATATTCCCAACAATAGTGGAAGAGGGTTCCTTTTCTCCACACCCTTTCCAGCATTTTTTGTTGTAGATTTTCAATGATGCCTATTCTACCAGGTGTGAGGTGATACCTCATTGTTGAATCCATTTCGTTGAGCAAGGGGTAGCTCTTGTCTATTACATATTTGGCTTATGGAACGGTATCTGTGCTAATTTCAAACTCTGCTTTTATGCAGCACCCCAACTCACCTTCCCCCTTAAGCAGGCATAAGTTGGTTTTCTAAACTTGAGACCCTGTTCTGTTTTGTAATTCAGTTCATGTGTAGCCAAGTTCACATTCCGTGTATTAGTGATACCTTATGATGTTTCTTTTTCTGTGTGACTTATTTCACTTAGAATCATCGTGCCTCAATCCACTCATTATGCTGGTACGGGCCTGGTGACATAGATTTCATTGCTGAGTGGTATTCTGTTGTACAGAAGTACCGCAACTTCTTTATCCATTATTTGCTCTCTGGGATATTTAACTTGTGCCGTAGAAGAGATTCCTGTAAAAAGAGCCGTCCCAAATTTTGGGGTTGCTGTGTCTTTTTGATATTAATTTCCCTAAGCTATAGGACCATAAGTGGAAGTGCCCTAGGCTCTGTTGCTTTGTTTTTTAGATGTTTCAGGAAACACCATACACTTCTCCCGAGTGTCTGTTGGCAATTTACATCCCGCCCATCAGCATAACAAGGCTCCCAGTTCTCCATGGCCTGTCCTGCCTTTCTGGATTTTACACTTTATTCTGATGGCCCTTTTGACCGGGGGGAAGTGAGACTTCATTGTAGTGCAGATTTCCTTTGCAAGCTTGCTTGGTTGGCCAAAAAGGGCGTATGCGTTTTTTCCTGAATATATTCAGGAAAAAACGCATAGGCCCTTTTGGCAAAGTGCATCATTGTGGACGTTCTGCCTCTTTTCCTATGCTTTCAATGCAATTCCAGTCTACCTCCTGAAATCGGTATCCTGCAATTCTGCCCCGCTTTCAAGTCCTCTTGGAAGCCTTACTTCAGTATATTTTTGGACGATAGCTGTCATTTATAACTCTGCAGGTTTGTGAATTACAGAGAACCTGAGCTCCTTTCTTCAACTCGCTTTCTTTTGAGCTGGCCGCAACACCGCAGGATGGCTTCAGGCCCTAATCTGGTTCTGGCACGGCACGCTGAGCCTTTGGTTATTTCCTCTTCCTGGTGGGAAATGAGAGTTAAATTTGCCCGTCCAGACACCTCCAGCTAGTCTCTCATTGGTTCTCCCTATTCCTGTTCATCTTCCGCAGAAATTGCAAACTGGGCCAAACAGGAGGTTAAAGGCTCTGACTCTCCAAGTTGGGAGAGTGTTAGTAAAGCGTCTGGAATGTTGCACCCGAGTACCAGGGGAGGAAAACTGAGACATATTTGAACACGTCTCCCGTTCACACGGTTGATCATACTCTGGGTTCCACATGCATGTTTTAGCTGAAGGAAGAATACCTTAAACCTGGAGAGTTGAGACCCGTGGAATGGGTACCATGCAATATGACTTCAAAGGGTCTTCATTTGCTCACCGAACCTCTCCAATCCTATCACTGCTGCGTTTATGCCCCTGTACACACGCTTGATTCTCTTTCGGAGACATAGCAATCCATAGGTTTTAAGATACTTACTAGTCAGGTACATTCTTAGGCGTTTAATATGGGGTGTTGAGTCCATTTCGTTGAGCAAGGAGTAGCTCTTGTCTATTCCATATTTGGCTTAAGGAACTTTATCTGTGCTCATTTCAATCTCTGGTTTTATGCAGCACCCCAACTCACCTTCCCCCTTAAGCAAGCATAAGTTGGTTTTCTAAATTTGAGACCCTGTTCTGTTTTGTAATTCAGTTCATGTGTAGCCAAGTTCACATTCTGTGTATTAGTGATACCTTATGATGTTTCTTTTCTGTGTGACTTATTTCAGTTAGAATCATCATACCTGAATCCACTCATTATGCTGCTACGGGCCTGATGACATAGATTTCATTGCTGAGTGATATTGCATTGTACGTAAGTACCACAAGTTCTTTATCCATTTTTCACTTTCTGCGATATTGAACTTGTACCGTAAACGAGGTTCTTGTAAACAGAGCCGTCCCAAACTTTGGGGTGGCTGTGTCTTTTTGATTTTAATTTCCCTAAGCTATAGGACCATAAGTGGAAGTGCCCTAGGCTCTGTTGCTTTGTTTTTTAGATGTTTCAGGAAACACCATACACTTCTCCAGAGTGGCTGTTGGCAATTTACATCCCGCCCATCAGCATAAGAAGGCTCCCAGTTCTCCATGGCCTGTCGTGCCTTTATGGATTTTACACTTTTTTCAGATGGCCCTTTTGACCGGGTGGAAGTGAGACTTCATTGTAGTGCAGATTTCCTTTGCAAGCTTGCTTGGTTGGCCAAAAAGGGCGTATGCGTTTTTTCCTGAATATATTCAGGAAAAAACGCATACGCCCTTTTTGGCCAAGTGCATCATTGTCGAGTTTCTGACTCTCTTCATATGCTTTCAATGCAATTCCAGTCTACCTCCTGAATCGGTTTCCTGCAATTCTGCCTTGCTTTCAATGCCTCTTCATAGCCTTACCTCAATATATTTTTTAAAAATAGTTGGCCTTTATAACTCTGCAGGTTTTTGAATTGCAGTGGCCCTTAGCTCCATTTTTTAGCTCTTATTTTTGTGGTCTTGCCCCATAACCACAGGATTCCTTGAAGCCCTATTTTTCTTCTGGGGCACCTTGCTGTGCCTTTGGTTAATTCTTCTTACTGATGTGATATTAGAGTGACATGTGCCCATTGAAACCGCTACAGCTAGTTTCTCACTGGTTCCCCCTATTCCCATTCATCCTCTGCACTAACTGCAGACTGTGCGATACCAGAACTTAAAGGCATTGACTCCATGTGGGGATGTTGTTAGTAAAGCGGCTGGAATGTCGATCCGGAGCCCCAGGAGAGGAAAAATGAGGTGCGTTTTAGAAACCTTTCCCGATCATATGGTATACCAGTCGCTGGGTTTCCCAAGCATGGTTTAGCTGTAGGAAGATTCCCTTCAACCTGGAGTGTTGGGACCCTTGGACTGAGTAGCATGAAGTATTGCATTAAACTTTCGGCAGTTGCTCACCAAAGCTCACCAATCCTGTCAGCCCCAAGTGTCCAGCCTTATGTCTTATCCAGCTGTGGGTTTATATGTGGTCAATCCAGGTTGCATCACAGCCCCTGAGCGAATTTTGTAAGAATTTTTCTCTCTTTCATTGTTTCAGCGTTTTGTTTTTAAAATTTATTTCTATAATGGGGTTTAGCTCCTTTTCACTGCTGTGTTTGTGCCGCTCTGCACACACTTGATTCCCTTATGGAGATATATCAATACATGGGTTTTAAGATTCTTATTCCTCAGATATATTTCTCTGCGGTGTATAGGGTGTGTTGAGGCCTGTTCATTGAGCAAGGTGTAGATCTTGTCTAATACCTATTTGGTTTATTGAACGGTATCTGTGCTAATTTCAAACTCTGGTTTTATGCATCACCCCACCTCTCCTTTCCCCTTAAGCTGACATAAGTGTGTTTTCTAAATGTGAGACACTGTTCTGTTCTGTAATTCATTTCTTGTGCAGCCATATTTACCCTCCCTCTATAAGTGATATCTTATGATATGTTTCTTTTTCTGTTTGACTTATTTCAAGTAGTATTATCGGACCTAAATCCACTCTTTATCCTTCTACTAGCCTTATTACATTGATTTCATGGTGAAGAGATATTCCATTGTACATAAGTACCACATCTTCTTTATCCATTGTTCTCTTTCCTGGGATATTTAAGGTGTACTGAAGTTGAGGTTCTTGTAAACAGAGTAGCCCTAAACTGTGGTGTGCTTGTGTCTTGTTGATTTTAGACTTCCCTAGATATACTCCCATGATTGGAAGTGTCCTATGCTCTGTAGCTCTGTTTTTTAGATGATTTAGGAACCACCATACACTTCTCCAGAGTGGCTCTCGGCAGTTCACACACTGCCCATCAGCGTATAAAGGCTCCCTGTTCTCCATGGCCTGTCCTGCATTTCTGGTTTTTACAATTTTTTAGGATGGCCCTTTTGACCGGTGGGAAGTGAGACTTCTTTGTTGTGCACATTTGCATTGCTTGCTTGCTTCGTTGCCCATAAAGTGCGTATGCGTTTTTTCCTGGATATAATCAGGAAAAAACGCATACGCCCTTTTGGGCCAACTGCATCATTGTCGAAATTCTGCCGCTTTTCATGTGCGTTAAAGACGAGTCCAATCTATCTCTTGAAATCTGTTTCTTGCAATTCTGTCTTGCATTCAGATCCTCTTCTTTGCCTTACCTCAACATATTTTTGGACGTTAGTTTTCATTTATAACTCTGCAGGTTTGTGAATTGCAGTGACCCTGAGCTCCATTTTTTAAGTTGCTCTTTTGTGAGCTGGCCTCAAACCCGCAGGATTGCTTCAGGCCCTATTTTGGCTCCGGCGAGGCAGGCTGAGCCTTTCTTTAATTCTTATTCTTAATGGGAAATTAGAGTGATATGTGCCCGTCCAAACCCCTACAACTCTTCTCTCATTGGTTCCCCCTCTTCCCGTTCATCCTCCTCACAATTTGCAAAATGTGTGAAACAGAAGTTTAAATGTGCTGATTCTCCAAGTGGGGAGATTCTAAGTAGCGTGGCTGGAATGGTGAACAGGAGCACCAGGAGAGGATAAATGAGGTGCATTTTAGACACATCTCCCGATCACATGGTGTACAGTCCTCTGGGTTTTCCATGCATGTTTTAGCTGTAGGAAGATCCCTTGAACCTGCAGATTTGGGACCCATTCAATGGGTCCCAGGTAGTATTACTTTAAAGGGTGTGCATTTCCTCACCCAACCTCACATTTCTCTTAGCGCAAACAGTTTCCAGCCTTATGTCTCATCCTGCTGTGGGTCTAGATGTGTTCAATCCATGTTGCATCACCGTCCCTGAGGAAAAGTTGTAAGAGGTTTTCTCTGTCTCTCTGTCGTTTATTTTTTTAAATTTATTAATATATTGGTTACAGCTGATTTTCAAAGCTCTGTTTCTTGCTGCTGTACATCCACTTGATTAGCGTACAGAGAGACATCAATAAATTCTTTTCAGATTCTTACCAGTCGTATATATTCTTTTCCGGTGACTTGAGTGTGCTGAGTGCAGTTCTTTTAGCTACCGTGTAGGCCTTGTTGATTATCAGTTTGGTATTTGGAATGGTATCTTTGCTAATTTCAACCTCCTGGATGATGCCTCACCCCTCCCCACCTTTCCCGTTTAGCAGCCTTATGCGTGTTTTCTACATATTTGACTATGTTTTTGTTTTGTAATTTATTTCATGTGTAGCCATTTTGGATTCCACCTTTAAGTGATATCTTATGATATGTGTCTTTTTCTTTTTGAATTCTGTCACTTAGAATGATCATACGTAACTCCTCCGGAGTTGTTACAACTGGCCATATTTCATTGATTTCCAGGCTGAATAATATTCCACTCTACCTAAGTACCACATCTCTATCCATTTTTTCCCTCCAGAGACATTTAAGTTATATCCTAGTCGAGGATCTTTTAAACAGAGAGGGGGTAAACATTGGGGTGCCTGTGTCCTCTCGATTTTTGTTTTTCCCAAGATATACGCCCATGAGTGCAAGTGCCCTATGCTCTGTAGCTCATTTTTTAGATGCTTTAGTAAACACAATACACTTCTCCAGAATGGCCGTTGGCAATATACATTTCCACTATAAGTCTCACAGGGCTCCCTCTTCTCGTTGCCCTGTCCTGCATTTCTGTTGTTTACGCTTTATGAGGATGGCTCTTCTGACTGATGCGAAGTGATATCTTTTGTAGTATTGACTTCCAGTGCCCACCTGTTTGGTTGGCTAAAAAAGTGTATGCCCTTTTCTTGAATATATACAGAAAAGAACGCATACACCCTTTTTGGCCAACTGCAATGTTGGCAATGTTCAGCTCCTTTTCTTGTGCTTAATGGCGAGTCCTTTCTACCTCCTCAAATCCCTTTCCTGCCATTCTCCCTTGCTTACAAGTCCTTTTCTCTGACTTTCCTCAAGACATTTTTCAGTGATGGATATTTTTCAACTCTGCAGTTTTGTGAATTTTACTGCCCCTGAGTTCCATTGTTCAACTTGTGTTTATGGGAACTGGCCACAAAGCAGCGGGATTTCCTCAAGCCCTATACTGTTTCCATGGGCAACCCTAGCCTTTGGTCAATTCGTCTTCCTGATTGGAAATTAGAGTGACATGTGCCTGTCTGAACACCTAGGACTTGTCTCTCATTGTTCCTCATCCTTCCGCTTCATCCTCTGGACAAATTCCAAACTGTACGCAACAGGATGTTGACAGTGCTGACATCTCCAAGTGGGGAGACTGTTAGTAAAGACGCTGGAGGGGTGAACCCGAGCACCAGGAGATGAGGAGATGAGATGCCTTTTCCAAACTCTTCCCGATCAGACGGTATACCATCCTCTGGGTGTGACAGACATGTTTTAGCAGTAGGAAGAGTCCCATTCATGTAAGGAGAACACCAGGGCTTTTTCAAAATCAGTGTCTCCCCGAAACCCAAACTGGGGAAGTTTTTAAGCTACGGCTACACATATGTTCATTAAGGGCCTTGGGAAGTAGGCAGAGTCCAAACTTTAGATGATTGAAGTCTTCAGGGTCAGAAGCACTCACCACCAGCTTCCCTTAGGCTACACTTTAACTGTCATTGATAGATGATGTCAATAAAAATATCTATTCTTTTTCAGATTATTTCCCCTTATAGGTTATTGCAAAATGTTGAGTGTAGTTCCCTGTGCTATACAGTAGTTCCTTGTTGATGATCTATTTTATACATAGCAGTGTGTATGTGTTCATTCCAAACTGTTAATTTATCCCTCCTCCCACCTTTCCCCTTTGGTAATAATAAATTATAAGATTTTATACTTCTCAGAAATGGGGGAGCTGAAAGAGAGGTATCATTTTCAATGGAAAGCATTTAAAACAAGATTGAAGGTTTAACCAAGATTATTAGCTGTACATCCTTGGAAAGAAATCACTTCGTTTCTCTAATATTGACCTGACAAATAAGACAAACCTTTTCACTGAACTTGCTTATAAAAAGTGATGGAAATATCAAATGGAAGTGTTAAAAACATCTTATTTTACCCGAGCCTTATACACTGTTCTATGTTAACTACAGTTTGGCTCACACATCTGTTCATTGAGGTTACAATAGTCTCAATTTCTGTTACTGATCCTCCAGAGTGGACCCCAACAAGTGTCCCCCTGCCCAGTGTCATTGGGGCCAACAGATCGAGACTGAGTTTGGTTCACAAGCAAAGGAAACTTTATATTTTGATCAGAGAATGGAGAGGTGAGAGCATGCACTACCCCGTGGGCTGTGGGCTGGGCTGCTGTGTAGAGATCCTGTCAGAGTCAGTGGGAGGGAGGGAGGCGGCGGAGCTCTCGAGGGCCGGGTTGGCTGTAGCTCAGGCTCTATATCGTGGAGTCTGCACTGGGCCCCAGGAGCTGAGGTGTCGACCCAGCCATTCTGCACTAGGAAATCTGGTCTGAAGTGCCGGGTGTGGAACCTCTGCATGCGGGACCCTAGGAGCACGTGAAATTAGACAAAGCACAAAGGATAAAAAGGTTAGACTTGACTTTATTGCCCAGATTCTATTTTATCTCCCAGGGATTTTTAATGGGCTTTGCTGGGGACAAACCCCTCCTCTGCCTTTTGTCCCGTTCCTCATTCTTGGAGTGCTGAGGGTGCAGACCCTTCTTCTGTAACTGCTGAGTGCTGAGTTGGGAGCCCTCATACCCTGGGGCGAGGGTCAGAGCTTCTCCCCAGCAGCCTCCCGGTGACGTTGATTGTCCCCAGGACCCCTGCCTCCCTGCTCGTCCACCTGAGCACCAGCATTGGAAGTGTTATAGATTCTAATGACCTTTAAGGGTCCAGGAAAGAGATGTGCAGAGACGCTGTGGGGGCCGGTTTCACCCCGCCCCACATTTGTTCGGCCACCCTTAGGCTGACCGTCTCTGCCAGCCTAGATGCTCTGACCAGTAGTCTGCGCTTTCTTCAGTAGGCCCCTGAATTAACGTACAAACAGCACCAGGTGTCAGAGCCCTGCCCGCTCAACTCCCAGACAGTCCAGGGTCAGTGGTGATCCAAGGACCATGATGGCTACTGAGTCAACAGCCTTTTGAAGTAAACAGGAGTCCAGCCGGTCTTATTGGCCACCATCATCACGGTGTCTGTAGGCTTTTCTATGGTGACAGTGTGGTATACTGTTCCCCCGCCAAGATTATTAGCTCCCCTCTGGGTGCAGTAAGTCCTGCAAGCAGTAGTCTACTCTTTTGGGACACACTCTTGTTGTTTTATGAGAGAAACTCCAGGTCAAGTGATGTTCACACGAGTCGTCATGGTGCCCTGTTGCCCCCGGTTATCTCTCTGGATGTTGGAGTTGGAGGGCCTCCTCACTCGAGGTCGGTGTGCCCACGGAGCGAACCCTGCAACTTCAGGGCATGGTTGGTGGTTAGGATCACCACGTGGGGTCCTTTTCCCTTAGGAGGGAGGTGGCCTTTTGGGCTGCTGATTTCCAGGTTTTTAGATACCGCCAGTATCTTGGCCAGATGTGGCAGTGGGCCAAGCCCCTTAGTGACCGTAGTTTATCCTACCTGGATGGCATTCTTGCATTGTTCCATTTCAAGTGGTCCCAGTTTTTGCACTAATTCTCCAATGGCGATTCACCTTTCACCGGGAATGTAAAGGTCAAAGGGTTTAGCTAAATTAGGGAGTTCCAGGGCAAGGGTCTGAATTGACTGCTCTTTCCATTCTTGAAAGGCCACTTCTGGATTCTATTCAAAAGGATCATCATCTTTTTCCTTTCAGTGTTTCATATAGAGGCCCAGCTAGTAGACTGTAGTTAGGGATCCAGAAGCAGCAAACCCTGGCCTCCCCAGGAACCCCTAAGCGTCTTCTAGTTTTAGAAAGGGGTAAGGCTGAAAATGGTTTCTTCCCTTTCCTGGGATGGGCTTCTCTGACCTTCTGTGAGAATGAAGCCCAGGCAGGTCACCGCAGTCTGTGATATTTGAGCTTTTTCTTGGACAACTTCTATCCTTTATTGGCTTGGTAGTTTCAGAGGCCTCCTTAGTAGGGGCTGGTGATCAGAATGTCGTTGCATATTGAAGGAGGGTTTCCTTTTCCAGAGGTAGAACTTTTAGGTCTTTAGCTAAGCTTTCCCCAAAGATGGTGTGGGAATTTTGCACCCTTGGGGCCAGACGGCCCGGAAGTATTGTTTTAGTTGTATGTTGAGTCCTGCCACTCCAAGCCAAAATTTCTTGTGACTCTGGGACTAATGGAATACAAAAGAAGGCATCATTGAAGACTAATACAGAATACCATGTCCTGGTGGTTGGTAGAATGACCAGCAGGGTGTAGGAATTAGGAGCAACTGGAGGTATATCCTCGGTGGCTTCACTGACTGTCCTGACATCCTTTACCAGGTCCCCAGCAGCCCATGGGGCTCTCGTGGTCAGACCAATCCCAGAATATGGAGCTCACCTGGGCAGGTACCCCACCCCCACCCCAGCCCACTGGGCTCTCGTGGTCAGGCCCCTCCCAGGATACAGAGCTACCCTTGCAGGTACCGTGGCAGGGCTGGGCACACAGGAACCGTGCACATAGCCCTCATTGCAGAGCACCCCCAGCTCACCTGTCGCTCAGAGCTGACACAGAGCACCTCAGAGCAGGACTTGAACTAACAAACAGCAGCTGCGACAGGTCTGTGACCCTGGGCATCACTCCGTGAGGCCTCCCCCACCTGGTCTTCCAGAGACTTCCACTGCACCCGGGGCACCAGGCCTCTGTCTCCAACCACCACCCACCCCTCCTCTGCCTGACTCCTGGGTTCCTCTCATTAGGAGAGGGTTTTCTTGAAGTTGTCTCCCACTCATGGGCCAGATAAAATGATTAGAAAACAAGCCAAAGCTGCAGCCCCTTGTCTATCCTGACTCTCAGGAGCCCACACCTGTTCCTTGGACCTGGCCGGTTCAGCAAGTTCCATTTTCTGCAACTGTGAGCCCCTGAGGGGTGATGATTGGCTGACCTGGGCAGCCTTACCGTGCCGGCCAGCCCTCCCCAGGTGTGCCTGGGTTGAGATCAATATAAATACCACTCCAGGCAGCAAGAGCCCCTGCAGCCGTGCCTGACGCCATTTTCTCTGCCCTGTCAGCAGTCTCGGGGCTGGGCTGGTGGGAGGGAGTGAGAGGCCACGGCTTTGTGGGTGGCCCAGTGTGAGTGGGGCTCTGCTGGACTTTCTGCAGCAGTTGCCAGGACTGCCACCTGCTAAAGAAGAGGATGTGTCACCCATACCTGCTGCTGGAATTTCTCCCTGGGCAGAGGTGAGGAAGGAAAAAAGCAGTGGGGGCAGGGACAGGACGGGTATCTCAGGCAGGGAAATGGAAATCTTCCAGAAGAGCACCCAGGGCCAGGACCATCCTGGCTGGCCTGCAGGCACCAAGTCGGCCGGCATGCTGTCACTCGTGTGGCTCTATGGCCCTTCCTCTAGGCTTTCAAGTCCTTGTATATATTCAGGTGTTTTACCTGGGACGGGTGGGAATAGTTCAGCAGCAACTGGCCTGGGGCTCAGCTCACGTTTACTCACAGATGCCTCGGCACGGTGCCCCAGCTTTGCAATGAGGACGCTTGTTGCGTGGGGGCTGCTGGCTGAATGGGAGACGATTCCCCACCACTGACCAACTTCAGAATTGTTTACAAACTGGAGCAAGTGCCCTGATACGGTTTTCCTCTGTGTAACTGGTGGGTTCTGTGTTTTTTTTCTCTTTTTCGTTTTTGGTTCAAGGTAGATTTTATTCCTCTTTTTGTATTTACAGATATAAGCATGGAAATAATTTATTCATATAAATACATGTATGTGCAGGGAATAATTGTTTTTTCTGTTTTATTTTTTAAATTTTACTTCTTTTTAATTTTGAATTTTATTTTATATTTTTATACAGCAGGTTCTTATTGGTTATCTATTTTATACATATAAATGTATACATGCCAATCCCAGTCTCTCAACTCCTCCCACCACCACCCCCCAACAGCTTCCCCCCTTGTTGTCCATACGTTTGTTGTCTACATCTGTTGCTCTATTTATGCCTTGCAAAATGGTTAATCTGTACAGTTTTTCTAGGTTCCACATATATGCATGAATATACAAGATTTGTTTTTCTCTTTCTGACTTACTTCACTCTGTATGACAGTCTCTAGATCCATCGACGTCTCTACAAATGACCCAATTTCATTCCTTTTCATGGCTGAGTAATATTCCATTTTATATATGTACCACAGCTTTATGCATTCGTCTGTCTGTGGGCATTTAGGTTGCTTCCATTACCTCGATATTGTAAATAGTGATGCAATGAACATTGCGGTGAATGACTCTTTTTGATTTATGGTTTTGTCTGGGTATATGTCCAGTACTGGGATTGCTGTATCATATGGTAATTCTATTGTTAGTTTCTTAAGAAATTCCATATTGTTCTCCATAATGACTGTATCAATTTATATTCCCAACAATAGTGGAAGAGGGTTCCTTTTCTCCACACCCTTTCCAGCATTTTTGTTTGTAGATTTTCAATGATGCCTATTCTACCAGGTGTGAGGTGATACCTCATTGTTGAATCCATTTCGTTGAGCAAGGGGTAGCTCTTGTCTATTCCATATTTGGCTTATGGAACGGTATCTGTGCTCATTTCAAACTCTGGTTTTATGCAGCACCCCAACTCACCTTCCCCCTTAAGCAAGCATAAGTTGGTTTTCTAAATTTGAGACCCTGTTCTGTTTTGTAATTCAGTTCCTGTGTAGCCAAGTTTACATTCCGTGTATTAGTGATATCTTATGATGTTTCTTTTTCTGTGTGACTTATTTCAGTTAGAATCATCGTACCTGAATCCACTCATTATGCTGCTACGGGCCTGATGACATAGATTTCATTGCTGAGTGATATTGCTTTGTAAGTAAATACCACAACTTCTTTATCCATTTTTCACTTTCTGCGATATTGAACTTGTACTGTAAACGAGGTTCTTGTAAACAGAGCCGTCCCAAACTTTGGGGTGGCTGTGTCTTTTTGATTTTAATTTCCCTAAGCTATAGGACCATAAGTGGAAGTGCCCTAGGCTCTGTTGCTTTGTTTTTTAGATGTTTCAGGAAACACCATACACTTCTCCCGAGTGTCTGTTGGCAATTTACATCCCGCCCATCAGCATAACAAGGCTCCCAGTTCTCCATGGCCTGTCCTGCCTTTCTGGATTTTACACTTTTTTCAGATGGCCCTTTTGACCGGGGGGAAGTGAGACTTCATTGTAGTGCAGATTTCCTTTGCAAGCTTGCTTGGTTGGCCAAAAAGGGCGTATGCGTTTTTTCCTGAATATATTCAGGAAAAAACGCATACGCCCTTTTTGGCCAAGTGCATCATTGTGGACGTTCTGCCTCTTTTCCTATGCTTTCAATGCAATTCCAGTCTACCTCCTGAAATCGGTTTCCTGCAATTCTGCCCCGCTTTCAAGTCCTCTTGGCAGCCTTACTTCAGTATATTTTTGGACGATAGCTGTCATTTATAACTCTGCAGGTTTGTGAATTACAGTGCCCCTGAGCTCCTTTCTTCAACTCGCTTTCTTGTGAGCTGGCCGCAACACCGCAGGATGGCTTCAGGCCCTAATCTGGTTCCGGCACGGCACGCTGAGCCTTTGGTTATTTCCTCTTCCTGGTGGGAAATGAGAGTTAAATTTGCCCGTCCAGACACCTCCAGCTAGTCTCTCATTGGTTCTCGCTATTCCTGTTCATCTTCCGCAGAAATTGCAAACTGGGCCAAACAGGAGGTTAAAGGCGCTGACTCTCCAAGTGGGGAGAGTGTTAGTAAAGCGTCTGGAATGTTGCACCCGAGTACCAGGGGAGGAAAACTGAGACATATTTGAACACGTCTCCCGATCACATGGTTGATCATACTCTGGGTTCCACATGCATGTTTTAGCTGAAGGAAGAATACCTTAAACCTGGAGAGTTGAGACCCGTGGAATGGGTACCATGCAATATGACTTCAAAGGGTCTTCATTTGCTCACCGAACCTCTCCAATCCTATCACTGCTGCGTTTATGCCCCTGTACACATGCTTGATTCTCTTTCGGAGACATAGCAATCCATAGGTTTTAAGATACTTACTAGTCAGGTACATTCTTAGGCGTTTAATATGCGGTGTTGAGTCCATTTCGTTGAGCAAGGAGTAGCTCTTGTCTATTCCATATTTGGCTTAAGGAACTTTATCTGTGCTCATTTCAATCTCTGGTTTTATGCAGCACCCCAACTCACCTTTACCCTTAAGCAAGCATAAGTTGGTTTTCTAAATTTGAGACCCTGTTCTGTTCTGTAATTCAGTTCCTGTGTAGCCAAGTTTACATTCCGTGTATTACTGATATCTTATGATGTTTCTTTTTCTGTGTGACTTACTTCAGTTAGAATCATCATACCTGAATCCACTCATTGTGCTGCTAAGGGCCTGATGACATAGATTTCATTGCTGAGTGATATTGCTTTGTAAGTAAATACCACAACTTCTTTATCCATTTTTCACTTTCTGCGATGTTGAACTTGTACTGTAAACGAGGTTCTTGTAAACAGAGGCGTCCCAAACTTTGGGGTGGCTGTGTCTTTTTGATTTTAATTTCCCTAAGCTATAGGACCATAAGTGGAAGTGCCCTAGGCTCTGTTGCTTTGTTTTTTAGATGTTTCAGGAAACACCATACACTTCTCCCGAGTGTCTGTTGGCAATTTACATCCCGCCCATCAGCATAACAAGGCTCCCAGTTCTCCATGGCCTGTCCTGCCTTTCTGGATTTTACACTTTTTTCAGATGGCCCTTTTGACCGGGGGGAAGTGAGACTTCATTGTAGTGCAGATTTCCTTTGCAAGCTTGCTTGGTTGGCCAAAAAGGGCGTATGCGTTTTTTCCTGAATATATTCAGGAAAAAACGCATACGCCCTTTTTGGCCAAGTGCATCATTGTGGACGTTCTGCCTCTTTTCCTATGCTTTCAATGCAATTCCAGTCTACCTCCTGAAATCGGTTTCCTGCAATTCTGCCCCGCTTTCAAGTCCTCTTGGCAGCCTTACTTCAGTCTATTTTTGGACGATAGCTGTCATTTATAACTCTGCAGGTTTGTGAATTACAGTGCCCCTGAGCTCCTTTCTTCAACTCGCTTTCTTGTGAGCTGGCCGCAACACCGCAGGATGGCTTCAGGCCCTAATCTGGTTCCGGCACGGCACGCTGAGCCTTTGGTTATTTCCTCTTCCTGGTGGGAAATGAGAGTTAAATTTGCCCGTCCAGACACCTCCAGCTAGTCTCTCATTGGTTCTCGCTATTCCTGTTCATCTTCCGCAGAAATTGCAAACTGGGCCAAACAGGAGGTTAAAGGCGCTGACTCTCCAAGTGGGGAGAGTGTTAGTAAAGCGTCTGGAATGTTGCACCCGAGTACCAGGGGAGGAAAACTGAGACATATTTGAACACGTCTCCCGATCACATGGTTGATCATACTCTGGGTTCCACATGCATGTTTTAGCTGAAGGAAGAATACCTTAAACCTGGGAGTTGAAACCCGTGGAATGGGTACCATGCAATATGACTTCAAAGGGTCTTCATTTGCTCACCGAACCTCTCCAATCCTATCACTGCTGCGTTTATGCCCCTGTACACATGCTTGATTCTCTTTCGGAGACATAGCAATCCATAGGTTTTAAGATACTTACTAGTCAGGTACATTCTTAGGCGTTTAATATGCGGTGTTGAGTCCATTTCGTTGAGCAAGGAGTAGCTCTTGTCTATTCCATATTTGGCTTAAGGAACTTTATCTGTGCTCATTTCAATCTCTGGTTTTATGCAGCACCCCAACTCACCTTTCCCCTTAAGCAAGCATAAGTTGGTTTTCTAAATTTGAGACCCTGTTCTGTTCTGTAATTCAGTTCCTGTGTAGCCAAGTTTACATTCCGTGTATTACTGATATCTTATGATGTTTCTTTTTCTGTGTGACTTATTTCAGTTAGAATCATCATACCTGAATCCACTCATTGTGCTGCTAAGGGCCTGATGACATAGATTTCATTGCTGAGTGATATTGCTTTGTAAGTAAATACCACAACTTCTTTATCCATTTTTCACTTTCTGCGATGTTGAACTTGTACTGTAAACGAGGTTCTTGTAAACAGAGGCGTCCCAAACTTTGGGGTGGCTGTGTCTTTTTGATTTTAATTTCCCTAAGCTATAGGACCATAAGTGGAAGTGCCCTAGGCTCTGTTGCTTTGTTTTTTAGATGTTTCAGGAAACACCATACACTTCTCCCGAGTGTCTGTTGGCAATTTACATCCCGCCCATCAGCATAACAAGGCTCCCAGTTCTCCATGGCCTGTCCTGCCTTTCTGGATTTTACACTTTTTTCAGATGGCCCTTTTGACCGGGGGGAAGTGAGACTTCATTGTAGTGCAGATTTCCTTTGCAAGCTTGCTTGGTTGGCCAAAAAGGGCGTATGCGTTTTTTCCTGAATATATTCAGGAAAAAACGCATACGCCCTTTTTGGCCAAGTGCATCATTGTGGACGTTCTGCCTCTTTTCCTATGCTTTCAATGCAATTCCAGTCTACCTCCTGAAATCGGTTTCCTGCAATTCTGCCCCGCTTTCAAGTCCTCTTGGCAGCCTTACTTCAGTCTATTTTTGGACGATAGCTGTCATTTATAACTCTGCAGGTTTGTGAATTACAGTGCCCCTGAGCTCCTTTCTTCAACTCGCTTTCTTGTGAGCTGGCCGCAACACCGCAGGATGGCTTCAGGCCCTAATCTGGTTCCGGCACGGCACGCTGAGCCTTTGGTTATTCCTCTTCCTGGTGGGAAATGAGAGTTAAATTTGCCCGTCCAGACACCTCCAGCTAGTCTCTCATTGGTTCTCGCTATTCCTGTTCATCTTCCGCAGAAATTGCAAACTGGGCCAAACAGGAGGTTAAAGGCGCTGACTCTCCAAGTGGGGAGAGTGTTAGTAAAGCGTCTGGAATGTTGCACCCGAGTACCAGGGGAGGAAAACTGAGACATATTTGAACACGTCTCCCGATCACATGGTTGATCATACTCTGGGTTCCACATGCATGTTTTAGCTGAAGGAAGAATACCTTAAACCTGGGAGTTGAAACCCGTGGAATGGGTACCATGCAATATGACTTCAAAGGGTCTTCATTTGCTCACCGAACCTCTCCAATCCTATCACTGCTGCGTTTATGCCCCTGTACACATGCTTGATTCTCTTTCGGAGACATAGCAATCCATAGGTTTTAAGATACTTACTAGTCAGGTACATTCTTAGGCGTTTAATATGCGGTGTTGAGTCCATTTCGTTGAGCAAGGAGTAGCTCTTGTCTATTCCATATTTGGCTTAAGGAACTTTATCTGTGCTCATTTCAATCTCTGGTTTTATGCAGCACCCCAACTCACCTTTCCCTTAAGCAAGCATAAGTTGGTTTTCTAAATTTGAGACCCTGTTCTGTTCTGTAATTCAGTTCCTGTGTAGCCAAGTTTACATTCCGTGTATTACTGATATCTTATGATGTTTCTTTTTCTGTGTGACTTATTTCAGTTAGAATCATCATACCTGAATCCACTCATTGTGCTGCTAAGGGCCTGATGACATAGATTTCATTGCTGAGTGATATTGCTTTGTAAGTAAATACCACAACTTCTTTATCCATTTTTCACTTTCTGCGATGTTGAACTTGTACTGTAAACGAGGTTCTTGTAAACAGAGGCGTCCCAAACTTTGGGGTGGCTGTGTCTTTTTGATTTTAATTTCCCTAAGCTATAGGACCATAAGTGGAAGTGCCCTAGGCTCTGTTGCTTTGTTTTTTAGATGTTTCAGGAAACACCATACACTTCTCCCGAGTGTCTGTTGGCAATTTACATCCCGCCCATCAGCATAACAAGGCTCCCAGTTCTCCATGGCCTGTCCTGCCTTTCTGGATTTTACACTTTTTTCAGATGGCCCTTTTGACCGGGGGGAAGTGAGACTTCATTGTAGTGCAGATTTCCTTTGCAAGCTTGCTTGGTTGGCCAAAAAGGGCGTATGCGTTTTTTCCTGAATATATTCAGGAAAAAACGCATACGCCCTTTTTGGCCAAGTGCATCATTGTGGACGTTCTGCCTCTTTTCCTATGCTTTCAATGCAATTCCAGTCTACCTCCTGAAATCGGTTTCCTGCAATTCTGCCCCGCTTTCAAGTCCTCTTGGCAGCCTTACTTCAGTCTATTTTTGGACGATAGCTGTCATTTATAACTCTGCAGGTTTGTGAATTACAGTGCCCCTGAGCTCCTTTCTTCAACTCGCTTTCTTGTGACCTGGCCGCAACACCGCAGGATGGCTTCAGGCCCTAATCTGGTTCCGGTACGGCACGCTGAGCCTTTGGTTATTTCCTCTTCCTGGTGGGAAATGAGAGTTAAATTTGCCCGTCCAGACACCTCCAGCTAGTCTCTCATTGGTTCTCGCTATTCCTGTTCATCTTCCGCAGAAATTGCAAACTGGGCCAAACAGGAGGTTAAAGGGCTGACTCTCCAAGTGGGGAGAGTGTTAGTAAAGCGTCTGGAATGTTGCACCCGAGTACCAGGGGAGGAAAACTGAGACATATTTGAACACGTCTCCCGATCACATGGTTGATCATACTCTGGGTTCCACATGCATGTTTTAGCTGAAGGAAGAATACCTTAAACCTGGAGAGTTGAAACCCGTGGAATGGGTACCATGCAATATGACTTCAAAGGGTCTTCATTTGCTCACCGAACCTCTCCAATCCTATCACTGCTGCGTTTATGCCCCTGTACACATGCTTGATTCTCTTTCGGAGACATAGCAATCCATAGGTTTTAAGATACTTACTAGTCAGGTACATTCTTAGGCGTTTAATATGCGGTGTTGAGTCCATTTCGTTGAGCAAGGAGTAGCTCTTGTCTATTCCATATTTGGCTTAAGGAACTTTATCTGTGCTCATTTCAATCTCTGGTTTTATGCAGCACCCCAACTCACCTTTCCCCTTAAGCAAGCATAAGTTGGTTTTCTAAATTTGAGACCCTGTTCTGTTCTGTAATTCAGTTCCTGTGTAGCCAAGTTTACATTCCGTGTATTACTGATATCTTATGATGTTTCTTTTTCTGTGTGACTTATTTCAGTTAGAATCATCATACCTGAATCCACTCATTGTGCTGCTAAGGGCCTGATGACATAGATTTCATTGCTGAGTGATATTGCTTTGTAAGTAAATACCACAACTTCTTTATCCATTTTTCACTTTCTGCGATGTTGAACTTGTACTGTAAACGAGGTTCTTGTAAACAGAGGCGTCCCAAACTTTGGGGTGGCTGTGTCTTTTTGATTTTAATTTCCCTAAGCTATAGGACCATAAGTGGAAGTGCCCTAGGCTCTGTTGCTTTGTTTTTTAGATGTTTCAGGAAACACCATACACTTCTCCCGAGTGTCTGTTGGCAATTTACATCCCGCCCATCAGCATAACAAGGCTCCCAGTTCTCCATGGCCTGTCCTGCCTTTCTGGATTTTACACTTTTTTCAGATGGCCCTTTTGACCGGGGGGAAGTGAGACTTCATTGTAGTGCAGATTTCCTTTGCAAGCTTGCTTGGTTGGCCAAAAAGGGCGTATGCGTTTTTTCCTGAATATATTCAGGAAAAAACGCATACGCCCTTTTTGGCCAAGTGCATCATTGTGGACGTTCTGCCTCTTTTCCTATGCTTTCAATGCAATTCCAGTCTACCTCCTGAAATCGGTTTCCTGCAATTCTGCCCCGCTTTCAAGTCCTCTTGGCAGCCTTACTTCAGTCTATTTTTGGACGATAGCTGTCATTTATAACTCTGCAGGTTTGTGAATTACAGTGCCCCTGAGCTCCTTTCTTCAACTCGCTTTCTTGTGAGCTGGCCGCAACACCGCAGGATGGCTTCAGGCCCTAATCTGGTTCCGGCACGGCACGCTGAGCCTTTGGTTAATTCCTCTTCCTGGTGGGAAATGAGAGTTAAATTTGCCCGTCCAGACACCTCCAGCTAGTCTCTCATTGGTTCTCGCTATTCCTGTTCATCTTCCGCAGAAATTGCAAACTGGGCCAAACAGGAGGTTAAAGGGCTGACTCTCCAAGTGGGGAGAGTGTTAGTAAAGCGTCTGGAATGTTGCACCCGAGTACCAGGGGAGGAAAACTGAGACATATTTGAACACGTCTCCCGATCACATGGTTGATCATACTCTGGGTTCCACATGCATGTTTTAGCTGAAGGAAGAATACCTTAAACCTGGGAGTTGAAACCCGTGGAATGGGTACCATGCAATATGACTTCAAAGGGTCTTCATTTGCTCACCGAACCTCTCCAATCCTATCACTGCTGCGTTTATGCCCCTGTACACATGCTTGATTCTCTTTCGGAGACATAGCAATCCATAGGTTTTAAGATACTTACTAGTCAGGTACATTCTTAGGCGTTTAATATGCGGTGTTGAGTCCATTTCGTTGAGCAAGGAGTAGCTCTTGTCTATTCCATATTTGGCTTAAGGAACTTTATCTGTGCTCATTTCAATCTCTGGTTTTATGCAGCACCCCAACTCACCTTTCCCCTTAAGCAAGCATAAGTTGGTTTTCTAAATTTGAGACCCTGTTCTGTTCTGTAATTCAGTTCCTGTGTAGCCAAGTTTACATTCCGTGTATTACTGATATCTTATGATGTTTCTTTTTCTGTGTGACTTATTTCAGTTAGAATCATCATACCTGAATCCACTCATTGTGCTGCTAAGGGCCTGATGACATAGATTTCATTGCTGAGTGATATTGCTTTGTAAGTAAATACCACAACTTCTTTATCCATTTTTCACTTTCTGCGATGTTGAACTTGTACTGTAAACGAGGTTCTTGTAAACAGAGGCGTCCCAAACTTTGGGGTGGCTGTGTCTTTTTGATTTTAATTTCCCTAAGCTATAGGACCATAAGTGGAAGTGCCCTAGGCTCTGTTGCTTTGTTTTTTAGATGTTTCAGGAAACACCATACACTTCTCCCGAGTGTCTGTTGGCAATTTACATCCCGCCCATCAGCATAACAAGGCTCCCAGTTCTCCATGGCCTGTCCTGCCTTTCTGGATTTTACACTTTTTTCAGATGGCCCTTTTGACCGGGGGGAAGTGAGACTTCATTGTAGTGCAGATTTCCTTTGCAAGCTTGCTTGGTTGGCCAAAAAGGGCGTATGCGTTTTTTCCTGAATATATTCAGGAAAAAACGCATACGCCCTTTTTGGCCAAGTGCATCATTGTGGACGTTCTGCCTCTTTTCCTATGCTTTCAATGCAATTCCAGTCTACCTCCTGAAATCGGTTTCCTGCAATTCTGCCCCGCTTTCAAGTCCTCTTGGCAGCCTTACTTCAGTCTATTTTTGGACGATAGCTGTCATTTATAACTCTGCAGGTTTGTGAATTACAGTGCCCCTGAGCTCCTTTCTTCAACTCGCTTTCTTGTGACCTGGCCGCAACACCGCAGGATGGCTTCAGGCCCTAATCTGGTTCCGGCACGGCACGCTGAGCCTTTGGTTATTTCCTTCCTGGTGGGAAATGAGAGTTAAATTTGCCCGTCCAGACACCTCCAGCTAGTCTCTCATTGGTTCTCGCTATTCCTGTTCATCTTCCGCAGAAATTGCAAACTGGGCCAAACAGGAGGTTAAAGGCGCTGACTCTCCAAGTGGGGAGAGTGTTAGTAAAGCGTCTGGAATGTTGCACCCGAGTACCAGGGGAGGAAAACTGAGACATATTTGAACACGTCTCCCGATCACATGGTTGATCATACTCTAGGTTCCACATGCATGTTTTAGCTGAAGGAAGAATACCTTAAACCTGGAGAGTTGAAACCCGTGGAATGGGTACCATGCAATATGACTTCAAAGGGTCTTCATTTGCTCACCGAACCTCTCCAATCCTATCACTGCTGCGTTTATGCCCCTGTACACATGCTTGATTCTCTTTCGGAGACATAGCAATCCATAGGTTTTAAGATACTTACTAGTCAGGTACATTCTTAGGCGTTTAATATGCGGTGTTGAGTCCATTTCGTTGAGCAAGGAGTAGCTCTTGTCTATTCCATATTTGGCTTAAGGAACTTTATCTGTGCTCATTTCAATCTCTGGTTTTATGCAGCACCCCAACTCACCTTTCCCCTTAAGCAAGCATAAGTTGGTTTTCTAAATTTGAGACCCTGTTCTGTTCTGTAATTCAGTTCCTGTGTAGCCAAGTTTACATTCCGTGTATTACTGATATCTTATGATGTTTCTTTTTCTGTGTGACTTATTTCAGTTAGAATCATCATACCTGAATCCACTCATTGTGCTGCTAAGGGCCTGATGACATAGATTTCATTGCTGAGTGATATTGCTTTGTAAGTAAATACCACAACTTCTTTATCCATTTTTCACTTTCTGCGATGTTGAACTTGTACTGTAAAGGAGGTTCTTGTAAACAGAGGCGTCCCAAACTTTGGGGTGGCTGTGTCTTTTTGATTTTAATTTCCCTAAGCTATAGGACCATAAGTGGAAGTGCCCTAGGCTCTGTTGCTTTGTTTTTTAGATGTTTCAGGAAACACCATACACTTCTCCCGAGTGTCTGTTGGCAATTTACATCCCGCCCATCAGCATAACAAGGCTCCCAGTTCTCCATGGCCTGTCCTGCCTTTCTGGATTTTACACTTTTTTCAGATGACCCTTTTGACCGGGGGGAAGTGAGACTTCATTGTAGTGCAGATTTCCTTTGCAAGCTTGCTTGGTTGGCCAAAAAGGGCGTATGCGTTTTTTCCTGAATATATTCAGGAAAAAACGCATACGCCCTTTTTGGCCAAGTGCATCATTGTGGACGTTCTGCCTCTTTTCCTATGCTTTCAATGCAATTCCAGTCTACCTCCTGAAATCGGTTTCCTGCAATTCTGCCCCACTTTCAAGTCCTCTTGGCAGCCTTACTTCAGTCTATTTTTGGACGATAGCTGTCATTTATAACTCTGCAGGTTTGTGAATTACAGTGCCCCTGAGCTCCTTTCTTCAACTCGCTTTCTTGTGACCTGGCCGCAACACCGCAGGATGGCTTCAGGCCCTAATCTGGTTCCGGCACGGCACGCTGAGCCTTTGGTTATTTCCTCTTCCTGGTGGGAAATGAGAGTTAAATTTGCCCGTCCAGACACCTCCAGCTAGTCTCTCATTGGTTCTCGCTATTCCTGTTCATCTTCCGCAGAAATTGCAAACTGGGCCAAACAGGAGGTTAAAGGGCTGACTCTCCAAGTGGGGAGAGTGTTAGTAAAGCGTCTGGAATGTTGCACCCGAGTACCAGGGGAGGAAAACTGAGACATATTTGAACACGTCTCCCGATCACATGGTTGATCATACTCTGGGTTCCACATGCATGTTTTAGCTGAAGGAAGAATACCTTAAACCTGGGAGTTGAAACCCGTGGAATGGGTACCATGCAATATGACTTCAAAGGGTCTTCATTTGCTCACCGAACCTCTCCAATCCTATCACTGCTGCGTTTATGCCCCTGTACACATGCTTGATTCTCTTTCGGAGACATAGCAATCCATAGGTTTTAAGATACTTACTAGTCAGGTACATTCTTAGGCGTTTAATATGCGGTGTTGAGTCCATTTCGTTGAGCAAGGAGTAGCTCTTGTCTATTCCATATTTGGCTTAAGGAACTTTATCTGTGCTCATTTCAATCTCTGGTTTTATGCAGCACCCCAACTCACCTTTCCCTTAAGCAAGCATAAGTTGGTTTTCTAAATTTGAGACCCTGTTCTGTTCTGTAATTCAGTTCCTGTGTAGCCAAGTTTACATTCCGTGTATTACTGATATCTTATGATGTTTCTTTTTCTGTGTGACTTATTTCAGTTAGAATCATCATACCTGAATCCACTCATTGTGCTGCTAAGGGCCTGATGACATAGATTTCATTGCTGAGTGATATTGCTTTGTAAGTAAATACCACAACTTCTTTATCCATTTTTCACTTTCTGCGATGTTGAACTTGTACGGTAAACGAGGTTCTTGTAAACAGAGGCGTCCCAAACTTTGGGGTGGCTGTGTCTTTTTGATTTTAATTTCCCTAAGCTATAGGACCATAAGTGGAAGTGCCCTAGGCTCTGTTGCTTTGTTTTTTAGATGTTTCAGGAAACACCATACACTTCTCCCGAGTGTCTGTTGGCAATTTACATCCCGCCCATCAGCATAACAAGGCTCCCAGTTCTCCATGGCCTGTCCTGCCTTTCTGGATTTTACACTTTTTTCAGATGGCCCTTTTGACCGGGGGGAAGTGAGACTTCATTGTAGTGCAGATTTCCTTTGCAAGCTTGCTTGGTTGGCCAAAAAGGGCGTATGCGTTTTTTCCTGAATATATTCAGGAAAAAACGCATACGCACTTTTTGGCCAAGTGCATCATTGTGGACGTTCTGCCTCTTTTCCTATGCTTTCAATGCAATTCCAGTCTACCTCCTGAAATCGGTTTCCTGCAATTCTGCCCCGCTTTCAAGTCCTCTTGGCAGCCTTACTTCAGTCTATTTTTGGACGATAGCTGTCATTTATAACTCTGCAGGTTTGTGAATTACAGTGCCCCTGAGCTCCTTTCTTCAACTCGCTTTCTTGTGAGCTGGCCGCAACACCGCAGGATGGCTTCAGGCCCTAATCTGGTTCCGGCACGGCACGCTGAGCCTTTGGTTAATTCCTCTTCCTGGTGGGAAATGAGAGTTAAATTTGCCCGTCCAGACACCTCCAGCTAGTCTCTCATTGGTTCTCGCTATTCCTGTTCATCTTCCGCAGAAATTGCAAACTGGGCCAAACAGGAGGTTAAAGGGCTGACTCTCCAAGTGGGGAGAGTGTTAGTAAAGCGTCTGGAATGTTGCACCCGAGTACCAGGGGAGGAAAACTGAGACATATTTGAACACGTCTCCCGATCACATGGTTGATCATACTCTGGGTTCCACATGCATGTTTTAGCTGAAGGAAGAATACCTTAAACCTGGGTAGTTGAAACCCGTGGAATGGGTACCATGCAATATGACTTCAAAGGGTCTTCATTTGCTCACCGAACCTCTCCAATCCTATCACTGCTGCGTTTATGCCCCTGTACACATGCTTGATTCTCTTTCGGAGACATAGCAATCCATAGGTTTTAAGATACTTACTAGTCAGGTACATTCTTAGGCGTTTAATATGCGGTGTTGAGTCCATTTCGTTGAGCAAGGAGTAGCTCTTGTCTATTCCATATTTGGCTTAAGGAACTTTATCTGTGCTCATTTCAATCTCTGGTTTTATGCAGCACCCCAACTCACCTTTCCCTTAAGCAAGCATAAGTTGGTTTTCTAAATTTGAGACCCTGTTCTGTTCTGTAATTCAGTTCCTGTGTAGCCAAGTTTACATTCCGTGTATTAGTGATATCTTATGATGTTTCTTTTTCTGTGTGACTTATTTCAGTTAGAATCATCATACCTGAATCCACTCATTGTGCTGCTAAGGGCCTGATGACATAGATTTCATTGCTGAGTGATATTGCTTTGTAAGTAAATACCACAACTTCTTTATCCATTTTTCACTTTCTGCGATGTTGAACTTGTACTGTAAACGAGGTTCTTGTAAACAGAGGCGTCCCAAACTTTGGGGTGGCTGTGTCTTTTTGATTTTAATTTCCCTAAGCTATAGGACCATAAGTGGAAGTGCCCTAGGCTCTGTTGCTTTGTTTTTTAGATGTTTCAGGAAACACCATACACTTCTCCCGAGTGTCTGTTGGCAATTTACATCCCGCCCATCAGCATAACAAGGCTCCCAGTTCTCCATGGCCTGTCCTGCCTTTCTGGATTTTACACTTTTTTCAGATGGCCCTTTTGACCGGGGGGAAGTGAGACTTCATTGTAGTGCAGATTTCCTTTGCAAGCTTGCTTGGTTGGCCAAAAAGGGCGTATGCGTTTTTTCCTGAATATATTCAGGAAAAAACGCATACGCCCTTTTTGGCCAAGTGCATCATTGTGGACGTTCTGCCTCTTTTCCTATGCTTTCAATGCAATTCCAGTCTACCTCCTGAAATCGGTTTCCTGCAATTCTGCCCCGCTTTCAAGTCCTCTTGGCAGCCTTACTTCAGTCTATTTTTGGACGATAGCTGTCATTTATAACTCTGCAGGTTTGTGAATTACAGTGCCCCTGAGCTCCTTTCTTCAACTCGCTTTCTTGTGAGCTGGCCGCAACACCGCAGGATGGCTTCAGGCCCTAATCTGGTTCCGGCACGGCACGCTGAGCCTTTGGTTATTTCCTCTTCCTGGTGGGAAATGAGAGTTAAATTTGCCCGTCCAGACACCTCCAGCTAGTCTCTCATTGGTTCTCGCTATTCCTGTTCATCTTCCGCAGAAATTGCAAACTGGGCCAAACAGGAGGTTAAAGGGACTGACTCTCCAAGTGGGGAGAGTGTTAGTAAAGCGTCTGGAATGTTGCACCCGAGTACCAGGGGAGGAAAACTGAGACATATTTGAACACGTCTCCCGATCACATGGTTGATCATACTCTGGGTTCCACATGCATGTTTTAGCTGAAGGAAGAATACCTTAAACCTGGGAGTTGAAACCCGTGGAATGGGTACCATGCAATATGACTTCAAAGGGTCTTCATTTGCTCACCGAACCTCTCCAATCCTATCACTGCTGCGTTTATGCCCCTGTACACATGCTTGATTCTCTTTCGGAGACATAGCAATCCATAGGTTTTAAGATACTTACTAGTCAGGTACATTCTTAGGCGTTTAATATGCGGTGTTGAGTCCATTTCGTTGAGCAAGGAGTAGCTCTTGTCTATTCCATATTTGGCTTAAGGAACTTTATCTGTGCTCATTTCAATCTCTGGTTTTATGCAGCACCCCAACTCACCTTTCCCTTAAGCAAGCATAAGTTGGTTTTCTAAATTTGAGACCCTGTTCTGTTCTGTAATTCAGTTCCTGTGTAGCCAAGTTTACATTCCGTGTATTACTGATATCTTATGATGTTTCTTTTTCTGTGTGACTTATTTCAGTTAGAATCATCATACCTGAATCCACTCATTGTGCTGCTAAGGGCCTGATGACATAGATTTCATTGCTGAGTGATATTGCTTTGTAAGTAAATACCACAACTTCTTTATCCATTTTTCACTTTCTGCGATGTTGAACTTGTACTGTAAACGAGGTTCTTGTAAACAGAGGCGTCCCAAACTTTGGGGTGGCTGTGTCTTTTTGATTTTAATTTCCCTAAGCTATAGGACCATAAGTGGAAGTGCCCTAGGCTCTGTTGCTTTGTTTTTTAGATGTTTCAGGAAACACCATACACTTCTCCCGAGTGTCTGTTGGCAATTTACATCCCGCCCATCAGCATAACAAGGCTCCCAGTTCTCCATGGCCTGTCCTGCCTTTCTGGATTTTACACTTTTTTCAGATGGCCCTTTTGACCGGGGGGAAGTGAGACTTCATTGTAGTGCAGATTTCCTTTGCAAGCTTGCTTGGTTGGCCAAAAAGGGCGTATGCGTTTTTTCCTGAATATATTCAGGAAAAAACGCATACGCCCTTTTTGGCCAAGTGCATCATTGTGGACGTTCTGCCTCTTTTCCTATGCTTTCAATGCAATTCCAGTCTACCTCCTGAAATCGGTTTCCTGCAATTCTGCCCCGCTTTCAAGTCCTCTTGGCAGCCTTACTTCAGTCTATTTTTGGACGATAGCTGTCATTTATAACTCTGCAGGTTTGTGAATTACAGTGCCCCTGAGCTCCTTTCTTCAACTCGCTTTCTTGTGAGCTGGCCGCAACACCGCAGGATGGCTTCAGGCCCTAATCTGGTTCCGGCACGGCACGCTGAGCCTTTGGTTAATTCCTCTTCCTGGTGGGAAATGAGAGTTAAATTTGCCCGTCCAGACACCTCCAGCTAGTCTCTCATTGGTTCTCGCTATTCCTGTTCATCTTCCGCAGAAATTGCAAACTGGGCCAAACAGGAGGTTAAAGGGCTGACTCTCCAAGTGGGGAGAGTGTTAGTAAAGCGTCTGGAATGTTGCACCCGAGTACCAGGGGAGGAAAACTGAGACATATTTGAACACGTCTCCCGATCACATGGTTGATCATACTCTGGGTTCCACATGCATGTTTTAGCTGAAGGAAGAATACCTTAAACCTGGAGAGTTGAAACCCGTGGAATGGGTACCATGCAATATGACTTCAAAGGGTCTTCATTTGCTCACCGAACCTCTCCAATCCTATCACTGCTGCGTTTATGCCCCTGTACACATGCTTGATTCTCTTTCGGAGACATAGCAATCCATAGGTTTTAAGATACTTACTAGTCAGGTACATTCTTAGGCGTTTAATATGCGGTGTTGAGTCCATTTCGTTGAGCAAGGAGTAGCTCTTGTCTATTCCATATTTGGCTTAAGGAACTTTATCTGTGCTCATTTCAATCTCTGGTTTTATGCAGCACCCCAACTCACCTTTCCCCTTAAGCAAGCATAAGTTGGTTTTCTAAATTTGAGACCCTGTTCTGTTCTGTAATTCAGTTCCTGTGTAGCCAAGTTTACATTCCGTGTATTACTGATATCTTATGATGTTTCTTTTTCTGTGTGACTTATTTCAGTTAGAATCATCATACCTGAATCCACTCATTGTGCTGCTAAGGGCCTGATGACATAGATTTCATTGCTGAGTGATATTGCTTTGTAAGTAAATACCACAACTTCTTTATCCATTTTTCACTTTCTGCGATGTTGAACTTGTACTGTAAACGAGGTTCTTGTAAACAGAGCGTCCCAAACTTTGGGGTGGCTGTGTCTTTTTGATTTTAATTTCCCTAAGCTATAGGACCATAAGTGGAAGTGCCCTAGGCTCTGTTGCTTTGTTTTTTAGATGTTTCAGGAAACACCATACACTTCTCCCGAGTGTCTGTTGGCAATTTACATCCCGCCCATCAGCATAACAAGGCTCCCAGTTCTCCATGGCCTGTCCTGCCTTTCTGGATTTTACACTTTTTTCAGATGGCCCTTTTGACCGGGGGGAAGTGAGACTTCATTGTAGTGCAGATTTCCTTTGCAAGCTTGCTTGGTTGGCCAAAAAGGGCGTATGCGTTTTTTCCTGAATATATTCAGGAAAAAACGCATACGCCCTTTTTGGCCAAGTGCATCATTGTGGACGTTCTGCCTCTTTTCCTATGCTTTCAATGCAATTCCAGTCTACCTCCTGAAATCGGTTTCCTGCAATTCTGCCCCGCTTTCAAGTCCTCTTGGCAGCCTTACTTCAGTCTATTTTTGGACGATAGCTGTCATTTATAACTCTGCAGGTTTGTGAATTACAGTGCCCCTGAGCTCCTTTCTTCAACTCGCTTTCTTGTGACCTGCCCGCAACACCGCAGGATGGCTTCAGGCCCTAATCTGGTTCCGGCACGGCACGCTGAGCCTTTGGTTAATTCCTCTTCCTGGTGGGAAATGAGAGTTAAATTTGCCCGTCCAGACACCTCCAGCTAGTCTCTCATTGGTTCTCGCTATTCCTGTTCATCTTCCGCAGAAATTGCAAACTGGGCCAAACAGGAGGTTAAAGGCACTGACTCTCCAAGTGGGGAGAGTGTTAGTAAAGCGTCTGGAATGTTGCACCCGAGTACCAGGGGAGGAAAACTGAGACATATTTGAACACGTCTCCCGATCACATGGTTGATCATACTCTGGGTTCCACATGCATGTTTAGCTGAAGGAAGATACCTAAAACCTGGGGTGTTGACCCGTGAGTAATGGGTACCAGTGCTCAATATGAGTTCTTAAGGTGGATCATTTGCATCACATGAACTCTCCATCTCTTTCACTGCTGTGTTTATGCCCCTGTACACATGCTTGATTCTCTTTGGAGACATAGCAATCCATAGGTTTTAAGATACTTACTAGTCAGGTACATTCTTAGGCGTTTAATAGGGGTGTTGAGTCCATTTCGTTGAGCAAGGAGTAGCTCTTGTCTATTCCATATTTGGCTTAAGGAACTTTATCTGTGCTCATTTCAATCTCTGGTTTTATGCAGCACCCCAACTCACCTTTCCCCTTAAGCAAGCATAAGTTGGTTTTCTAAATTTGAGACCCTGTTCTGTTCTGTAATTCAGTTCCTGTGTAGCCAAGTTTACATTCCGTGTATTACTGATATCTTATGATGTTTCTTTTTCTGTGTGACTTATTTCAGTTAGAATCATCATACCTGAATCCACTCATTGTGCTGCTAAGGGCCTGATGACATAGATTTCATTGCTGAGTGATATTGTTTGTAAGTAAATACCACAACTTCTTTATCCATTTTTCACTTTCTGCGATGTTGAACTTGTACTGTAAACGAGGTTCTTGTAAACAGAGCCCAAACTTTGGGGTGGCTGTGTCTTTTTGATTTTAATTTCCCTAAGCTATAGGACCATAAGTGGAAGTGCCCTAGGCTCTGTTGCTTTGTTTTTTAGATGTTTCAGGAAACACCATACACTTCTCCCGAGTGTCTGTTGGCAATTTACATCCCGCCCATCAGCATAACAAGGCTCCCAGTTCTCCATGGCCTGTCCTGCCTTTCTGGATTTTACACTTTTTTCAGATGGCCCTTTTGACCGGGGGGAAGTGAGACTTCATTGTAGTGCAGATTTCCTTTGCAAGCTTGCTTGGTTGGCCAAAAAGGGCGTATGCGTTTTTTCCTGAATATATTCAGGAAAAAACGCATACGCCCTTTTTGGCCAAGTGCATCATTGTGGACGTTCTGCCTCTTTTCCTATGCTTTCAATGCAATTCCAGTCTACCTCCTGAAATCGGTTTCCTGCAATTCTGCCCCGCTTTCAAGTCCTCTTGGCAGCCTTACTTCAGTCTATTTTTGGACGATAGCTGTCATTTATAACTCTGCAGGTTTGTGAATTACAGTGCCCCTGAGCTCCTTTCTTCAACTCGCTTTCTTGTGAGCTGGCCGCAACACCGCAGGATGGCTTCAGGCCCTAATCTGGTTCCGGCACGGCACGCTGAGCCTTTGGTTAATTCCTCTTCCTGGTGGGAAATGAGAGTTAAATTTGCCCGTCCAGACACCTCCAGCTAGTCTCTCATTGGTTCTCGCTATTCCTGTTCATCTTCCGCAGAAATTGCAAACTGGGCCAAACAGGAGGTTAAAGGGCTGACTCTCCAAGTGGGGAGAGTGTTAGTAAAGCGTCTGGAATGTTGCACCCGAGTACCAGGGAGGAAAACTGAGACATATTTGAACACGTCTCCCGATCACATGGTTGATCATACTCTGGGTTCCACATGCATGTTTTAGCTGAAGGAAGAATACCTTAAACCTGGAGAGTTGAAACCCGTGGAATGGGTACCATGCAATATGACTTCAAAGGGTCTTCATTTGCTCACCGAACCTCTCCAATCTCTAGCGCACAGTTTCCAGCCTTATGTCTCATCCTGCTGTGGGTCAGATGTGTTCAATCCTGTTGCATCACCGGAGGAAATGTAAGAGGTTTTCTCTGTCTCTCTGTCGTTTATAAGATTACTATATTGGTTACAGCTGATTTTCAAAGCTCTGTTTCGCTGCTGTACATACTTGATTCGGTACAGAGAGACATCATTTCTTTTTCAGATTCTTAAGTCGATATATTCTTTTGGTGACTTGAGTGTGCTGAGTGCAGTTTTTAGCTTGTAGGCCTTGTTGATTATCTTTGGTATTTGGAATGGTATCTCTAATTTCAATCTCTGGTTTTATGCAGCACCCCAACCCACCTTTCCCCTTAAGCAAGCATAAGTTGGTTTTCTAAATTTGAGACCCTGTTCTGTTCTGTAATTCAGTTCCTGTGTAGCCAATTTTACATTCCGTGTATTACTGATATCTTATGATGTTTCTTTTTCTGTGTGACTTATTTCAGTTAGAATCATCATACCTGAATCCACTCATTGTGCTGCTAAGGGCCTGATGACATAGATTTCATTGCTGAGTGATATTGCACTGTAAGTAAATACCACAACTTCTTTATCCATTTTTCACTTTCTGCGATGTTGAACTTGTACTGTAAACGAGGTTCTTGTAAACAGAGAGGGGGTAAACTTTGGGGTGGCTGTGTCTTTTTGATTTTAATTTCCCTAAGCTATAGGACCATAAGTGGAAGTGCCCTAGGCTCTGTTGCTTTGTTTTTTAGATGTTTCAGGAAACACCATACACTTCTCCAGAGTGTCTGTTGGCAATTTACATCCCGCCCATCAGCATAACAAGGCTCCCAGTTCTCCATGGCCTGTCCTGCCTTTCTGGATTTTACACTTTTTTCAGATGGCCCTTTTGACCGGGGCGAAGTGAGACTTCATTGTAGTGCAGATTTCCTTTGCAAGCTTGCTTGGTTGGCTAAAAAGGGCGTATGCGTTTTTTCCTGAATATATTCAGGAAAAAACGCATACGCCCTTTTTGGCCAAGTGCATCATTGTGGACGTTCTGCCTCTTTTCCTATGCTTTCAATGCAATTCCAGTCTACCTCCTGAAATCGGTTTCCTGCAATTCTGCCCCGCTTTCAAGTCCTCTTGGCAGCCTTACTTCAGTCTATTTTTGGACGATAGCTGTCATTTATAACTCTGCAGGTTTGTGAATTACAGTGCCCCTGAGCTCCTTTCTTCAACTCGCTTTTTGTGAACTGGCCGCAACACTAGCAGGATGGCTTCAGGCCCTAATCTGGTTCCACGGCACGCTGAGCCTTTGGTTAATTCCTCTTCCTGGTGGGAAATGAGAGTTAAATTTGCCCGTCCAGACACCTCCAGCTAGTCTCTCATTGGTTCTCGCTATTCCTGTTCATCTTCCGCAGAAATTGCAAACTGGGCCAAACAGGAGGTTAAAGTGACTGACTCTCCAAGTGGGGAGTGTTAGTAAAGCGTCTGGAATGTTGCACCCGAGTACCAGGAGATGAGGAAATGAGACATATTTGAACACGTCTCCCGATCACGTGGTTGATCATACTCTGGGTTCCACATGCATGTTTTAGCTGAAGGAAGAATACCTTAAACCTGGGCTTTTTCAAAATCAGTGAAACCCGTGGGGAATGGGTAAGCATGCTACATATGTTCAAAGGGTCTTCAAGTGCAGAGTCCGAACTTCTCCAATCCTGATCACTGCAGGGTTTATGCCCTCACCACAGCTGCTTGATTCTCTTTAACTGACATAGCAATCCATAGGTTTTAAGATACTTACTAGTCAGATTATTCTTATAGCGTTTAATATGCAAAATGTTGAGTCCATTTCGTTGAGCTAGGAGTAGCTCTTGTCTATGATCCATTTTTACATAGCAACTTTATGTGTTCATTTCAATCTCTGGTTTTATGCAGCACCCCAACTCACCTTTGGTAATAAGCAAGCATAAGTTGGTTTTCTAAATTTGAGACCCTGTTCTGTTCAATGTAATTCAGTTCCTGTGTAGAAAGTTTAACCAAGTATTACTGATATCTTGGATGAAATTTCTTTTTCTGTATGACTTATTTCAGTTAGAATCATTTCATAACCTGCTTATAAAAAGTGATGGAAATATCCTGGATGTTAAAGATTTATTGCCCGAGTGATACACTGTTTGTTAACTACAGTACCACAATCTGTTCATTATTACAATAGTTCACTTTCTGTTATGTTGAACTTGTACTGTAAACAAGGTTCTTGTAAACAGATCGAGACTGAGTTTGGGCTGTGTCTTTTTGATTTTAATTTCCCTAAGCTATAGGACCATAAGTGGCTGTGCCCTAGGCTCTGTTGCTTTGTTTTTTAGATGTTTCAGGAAACACCATACACTTCTCCCGAGTGTCTGTTGGCAATTTACATCCCGCTCATCAGCATAACAAGGCTCCCAGTTCTCCATGGCCTGTCCTGCCTTTCTGGATTTTACACTTTTTTGAAGTGCCGGGTGTGGAACCTCTGCATGACCCTAGGGGGAAGTGAGACTTCATTGTAGTGCAGATTTCCTTTGCAAGCTTTTTTGGTTGGCCAAGGGATTATGGGCTTTGCTGGGGACAAACCCCTCCTCTGCCTTTTGACCGCCCTTTTTGGCCAAGTGCATCATTGTGGACGTTCTGCCTCTTTTCCTATGCTTTCAATGCAATTCCAGTCTACCTCCTGAAATCGGTTTCCTGCAATTCTGCCCCGCTTTCAAGTCCTCTTGGCAGCCTTACTTCAGTCTATTTTTGGACGATAGCTGTCATTTATAACTCTGCAGGTTTGTGAATTACAGTGCCCCTGAGCTCCTTTCTTCAACTCGCTTTCTTGTGACCTGGCCGCAACACCGCAGGATGGCTTCAGGCCCTAATCTGGTTCCGGCACGGCACGCTGAGCCTTTGGTTAATTCCTCTTCCTGGTGGGAAATGAGAGTTAAATTTGCCCGTCCAGACACCTCCAGCTAGTCTCTCATTGGTTCTCGCTATTCCTGTTCATCTTCCGCAGAAATTGCAAACTGGGCCAAACAGGAGGTTAAAGGGACTGACTCTCCAAGTGGGGAGAGTGTTAGTAAAGCGTCTGGAATGTTGCACCCGAGTACCAGGGGAGGAAAACTGAGACATATTTGAACACGTCTCCCGATCACATGGTTGATCATACTCTGGGTTCCACATGCATGTTTTAGCTGAAGGAAGAATACCTTAAACCTGGGTAGTTGAAACCCGTGGAATGGGTACCATGCAATATGACTTCAAAGGGTCTTCATTTGCTCACCGAACCTCTCCAATCCTATCACTGCTGCGTTTATGCCCCTGTACACATGCTTGATTCTCTTTCGGAGACATAGCAATCCATAGGTTTTAAGATACTTACTAGTCAGGTACATTCTTAGGCGTTTAATATGCGGTGTTGAGTCCATTTCGTTGAGCAAGGAGTAGCTCTTGTCTATTCCATATTTGGCTTAAGGAACTTTATCTGTGCTCATTTCAATCTCTGGTTTTATGCAGCACCCCAACTCACCTTTCCCTTAAGCAAGCATAAGTTGGTTTTCTAAATTTGAGACCCTGTTCTGTTCTGTAATTCAGTTCCTGTGTAGCCAAGTTTACATTCCGTGTATTACTGATATCTTATGATGTTTCTTTTTCTGTGTGACTTATTTCAGTTAGAATCATCATACCTGAATCCACTCATTGTGCTGCTAAGGGCCTGATGACATAGATTTCATTGCTGAGTGATATTGCTTTGTAAGTAAATACCACAACTTCTTTATCCATTTTTCACTTTCTGCGATGTTGAACTTGTACTGTAAACGAGGTTCTTGTAAACAGAGGCGTCCCAAACTTTGGGGTGGCTGTGTCTTTTTGATTTTAATTTCCCTAAGCTATAGGACCATAAGTGGAAGTGCCCTAGGCTCTGTTGCTTTGTTTTTTAGATGTTTCAGGAAACACCATACACTTCTCCCGAGTGTCTGTTGGCAATTTACATCCCGCCCATCAGCATAACAAGGCTCCCAGTTCTCCATGGCCTGTCCTGCCTTTCTGGATTTTACACTTTTTTCAGATGGCCCTTTTGACCGGGGGGAAGTGAGACTTCATTGTAGTGCAGATTTCCTTTGCAAGCTTGCTTGGTTGGCCAAAAAGGGCGTATGCGTTTTTTCCTGAATATATTCAGGAAAAAACGCATACGCCCTTTTTGGCCAAGTGCATCATTGTGGACGTTCTGCCTCTTTTCCTATGCTTTCAATGCAATTCCAGTCTACCTCCTGAAATCGGTTTCCTGCAATTCTGCCCCGCTTTCAAGTCCTCTTGGCAGCCTTACTTCAGTCTATTTTTGGACGATAGCTGTCATTTATAACTCTGCAGGTTTGTGAATTACAGTGCCCCTGAGCTCCTTTCTTCAACACGCTTTCTTGTGAGCTGGCCGCAACACCGCAGGATGGCTTCAGGCCCTAATCTGGTTCCGGCACGGCACGCTGAGCCTTTGGTTATTCCTCTTCCTGGTGGGAAATGAGAGTTAAATTTGCCCGTCCAGACACCTCCAGCTAGTCTCTCATTGGTTCTCGCTATTCCTGTTCATCTTCCGCAGAAATTGCAAACTGGGCCAAACAGGAGGTTAAAGGGCTGACTCTCCAAGTGGGGAGAGTGTTAGTAAAGCGTCTGGAATGTTGCACCCGAGTACCAGGGGAGGAAAACTGAGACATATTTGAACACGTCTCCCGTTCACATGGTTGATCATACTCTGGGTTCCACATGCATGTTTTAGCTGAAGGAAGAATACCTTAAACCTGGAGAGTTGAGACCCGTGGAATGGGTACCATGCAATATGACTTCAAAGGGTCTTCATTTGCTCACCGAACCTCTCCAATCCTATCACTGCTGCGTTTATGCCCCTGTACACATGCTTGATTCTCTTTCAGAGACATAGCAATCCATAGGTTTTAAGATACTTACTAGTCAGGTACATTCTTAGGCGTTTAATATGCGGTGTTGAGTCCATTTCGTTGAGCAAGGAGTAGCTCTTGTCTATTCCATATTTGGCTTAAGGAACTTTATCTGTGCTCATTTCAATCTCTGGTTTTATGCAGCACCCCAACTCACCTTTCCCCTTAAGCAAGCATAAGTTGGTTTTCTAAATTTGAGACCCTGTTCTGTTTTGTAATTCAGTTCCTGTGTAGCCAAGTTTACATTCCGTGTATTACTGATATCTTATGATGTTTCTTTTTCTGTGTGACTTATTTCAGTTAGAATCATCATACCTGAATCCACTCATTATGCTGCTAAGGGCCTGATGACATAGATTTCATTGCTGAGTGATATTGCATTGTAAGTAAGTACCACAACTTCTTTATCCATTTTTCACTTTCTGCGATATTGAACTTGTACTGTAAACGAGGTTCTTGTAAACAGAGCTGTCCCAAACTTTGGGGTGGCTGTGTCTTTTTGATTTTAATTTCCCTAAGCTATAGGACCATAAGTGGAAGTGCCCTAGGCTCTGTTGCTTTGTTTTTTAGATGTTTCAGGAAACACCATACACTTCTCCCGAGTGGCTGTTGGCAATTTACATCCCGCCCATCAGCATAACAAGGCTCCCAGTTCTCCATGGCCTGTCCTGCCTTTCTGGATTTTACACTTTTTTCAGATGGCCCTTTTGACCGGGGGAAGTGAGACTTCATTGTAGTGCAGATTTCCTTTGCAAGCTTGCTTGGTTGGCCAAAAAGGGCGTATGCGTTTTTTCCTGAATATATTCAGGAAAAAACGCATACGCCCTTTTTGGCCAAGTGCATCATTGTGGACGTTCTGACTCTTTTCCTATGCTTTCAATGCAATTCCAGTCTACCTCCTGAAATCGGTTTCCTGCAATTCTGCCCCGCTTTCAAGTCTCTTCATAGCCTTACTTCAGTATATTTTTTAAAAATAGCTGTCATTTATAACTCTGCAGGTTTTTGAATTACAGTGGCCCTGAGCTCCTTTTTTAACTCTTATTTTTGTGGTCTTGCCCCAAACCACAGGATGGCTTCAAGCCCTAATTTTCTTCTGGGGCACCTTGCTGAGCCTTTGGTTAATTCTTCTTACTGGTGTGAAATGAGAGTTAAATTTGCCCATTGAAACCGCTACAGCTAGTTTCTCATTGGTTCCCCCTATTCCCATTCATCCTCTGCACAAACTGCAAACTGTGCGATACCAGAACTTAAAGGCATTGACTCCATGTGGGGATGTTGTTAGTAAAGCGGCTGGAATGTCGATCCGGAGCCCCAGGAGAGGAAAAATGAGGTGCGTTTTAGAAACCTTTCCCGATCATATGGTATACCAGTCGCTGGGTTTCCCAAGCATGGTTTAGCTGTAGGAAGATTCCCTTCAACCTGGAGTGTTGGGACCCTTGGACTGAGTAGCATGAAGTATTGCATTAAACTTTCGGCAGTTGCTCACCAAAGCTCACCAATCCTGTCAGCCCCAAGTGTCCAGCCTTATGTCTTATCCAGCTGTGGGTTTATATGTGGTCAATCCAGGTTGCATCACAGCCCCTGAGCGAATTTTGTAAGAATTTTTCTCTCTTTCATTGTTTCAGCGTTTTGTTTTTAAAATTTATTTCTATAATGGGGTTTAGCTCCTTTTCACTGCTGTGTTTGTGCCGCTCTGCACACACTTGATTCCCTTATGGAGATATATCAATACATGGGTTTTAAGATTCTTATTCCTCAGATATATTTCTCTGCGGTGTATAGGGTGTGTTGAGGCCTGTTCATTGAGCAAGGTGTAGATCTTGTCTAATACCTATTTGGTTTATTGAACGGTATCTGTGCTAATTTCAAACTCTGGTTTTATGCATCACCCCACCTCTCCTTTCCCCTTAAGCTGACATAAGTGTGTTTTCTAAATGTGAGACACTGTTCTGTTCTGTAATTCATTTCTTGTGCAGCCATATTTACCCTCCCTCTATAAGTGATATCTTATGATATGTTTCTTTTTCTGTTTGACTTATTTCAAGTAGTATTATCGGACCTAAATCCACTCTTTATCCTTCTACTAGCCTTATTACATTGATTTCATGGTGAAGAGATATTCCATTGTACATAAGTACCACATCTTCTTTATCCATTGTTCTCTTTCTGGGATATTTAAGGTGTACTGAAGTTGAGGTTCTTGTAAACAGAGTAGCCCTAAACTGTGGTGTGCTTGTGTCTTGTTGATTTTAGACTTCCCTAGATATACTCCCATGATTGGAAGTGTCCTATGCTCTGTAGCTCTGTTTTTTAGATGATTTAGGAACCACCATACACTTCTCCAGAGTGGCTCTCGGCAGTTCACACACTGCCCATCAGCGTATAAAGGCTCCCTGTTCTCCATGGCCTGTCCTGCATTTCTGGTTTTTACAATTTTTTAGGATGGCCCTTTTGACCGGTGGGAAGTGAGACTTCTTTGTTGTGCACATTTGCATTGCTTGCTTGCTTCGTTGCCCATAAAGTGCGTATGCGTTTTTTCCTGGATATAATCAGGAAAAAACGCATACGCCCTTTTGGGCCAACTGCATCATTGTCGAAATTCTGCCGCTTTTCATGTGCGTTAAAGACGAGTCCAATCTATCTCTTGAAATCTGTTTCTTGCAATTCTGTCTTGCATTCAGATCCTCTTCTTTGCCTTACCTCAACATATTTTTGGACGTTAGTTTTCATTTATAACTCTGCAGGTTTGTGAATTGCAGTGACCCTGAGCTCCATTTTTTAAGTTGCTCTTTTGTGAGCTGGCCTCAAACCCGCAGGATTGCTTCAGGCCCTATTTTGGCTCCGGCGAGGCAGGCTGAGCCTTTCTTTAATTCTTATTCTTAATGGGAAATAGAGTGATATGTGCCCGTCCAAACCCCTACAACTCTTCTCTCATTGGTTCCCCCTCTTCCCGTTCATCCTCCTCACAATTTGCAAAATGTGTGAAACAGAAGTTTAAATGTGCTGATTCTCCAAGTGGGGAGATTCTAAGTAGCGTGGCTGGAATGGTGAACAGGAGCACCAGGAGAGGATAAATGAGGTGCATTTTAGACACATCTCCCGATCACATGGTGTACAGTCCTCTGGGTTTTCCATGCATGTTTTAGCTGTAGGAAGATCCCTTGAACCTGCAGATTTGGGACCCATTGAATGGGTACCAGGTAGTATTACTTTAAAGGGTGTGCATTTCCTCACCCAACCTCACATTTCTCTTAGCGCAAACAGTTTCCAGCCTTATGTCTCATCCTGCTGTGGGTCTAGATGTGTTCAATCCATGTTGCATCACCGTCCCTGAGGAAAAGTTGTAAGAGGTTTTCTCTGTCTCTCTGTCGTTTATTTTTTTCAATTTATTACTATATTGGTTACAGCTGATTTTCAAAGCTCTGTTTCTTGCTGCTGTACATCCACTTGATTCACGTACAGAGAGTCATCAATAAATTCTTTTTCAGATTCTTACCAGTCGTATATATTCTTTTCCGGTGACTTGAGTGTGCTGAGTGCAGTTCTTTTAGCTACCGTGTAGGCCTTGTTGATTATCAGTTTGGTATTTGGAATGGTATCTTTGCTAATTTCAACCTCCTGGATGATGCCTCACCCCTCCCCACCTTTCCCGTTTAGCAGCCTTATGCGTGTTTTCTACATATTTGACTATGTTTTTGTTTTGTAATTTATTTCATGTGTAGCCATTTTGGATTCCACCTTTAAGTGATATCTTATGATATGTGTCTTTTTCTTTTTGAATTCTGTCACTTAGAATGATCATACGTAACTCCTCCGGAGTTGTTACAACTGACCATATTTCATTGATTTCCAGGCTGAATAATATTCCACTCTACCTAAGTACCACATCTCTATCCATTTTTTCCCTCCAGAGACATTTAAGTTATATCCTAGTCGAGGATCTTTTAAACAGAGAGGGGGTAAACATTGGGGTGCCTGTGTCCTCTCGATTTTTGTTTTTCCCAAGATATACGCCCATGAGTGCAAGTGCCCTATGCTCTGTAGCTCATTTTTTAGATGCTTTAGTAAACACAATACACTTCTCCAGAATGGCCGTTGGCAATATACATTTCCACTATAAGTCTCACAGGGCTCCCTCTTCTCGTTGCCCTGTCCTGCATTTCTGTTGTTTACGCTTTATGAGGATGGCTCTTCTGACTGATGCGAAGTGATATCTTTTTTAGTATTGACTTCCAGTGCCCACCTGTTTGGTTGGCTAAAAAAGTGTATGCCCTTTTCTTGAATATATACAGAAAAGAACGCATACACCCTTTTTGGCCAACTGCAATGTTGGCAATGTTCAGCTCCTTTTCTTGTGCTTAATGGCGAGTCCTTTCTACCTCCTCAAATCCCTTTCCTGCCATTCTCCCTTGCTTACAAGTCCTTTTCTCTGACTTTCCTCAAGACATTTTTCAGTGATGGATATTTTCAACTCTGCAGTTTTGTGAATTTTACTGCCCCTGAGTTCCATTGTTCAACTCGTGTTTATGGGAACTGGCCACAAAGCAGCGGGATTTCCTCAAGCCCTATACTGTTTCCATGGGCAACCCTAGCCTTTGGTCAATTCGTCTTCCTGATTGGAAATTAGAGTGACATGTGCCTGTCTGAACACCTAGGACTTGTCTCTCATTGTTCCTCATCCTTCCGCTTCATCCTCTGGACAAATTCCAAACTGTACGCAACAGGATGTTGACAGTGCTGACATCTCCAAGTGGGGAGACTGTTAGTAAAGACGCTGGAGGGGTGAACCCGAGCACCAGGAGATGAGGAGATGAGATGCCTTTTCCAAACTCTTCCCGATCAGACGGTATACCATCCTCTGGGTGTGACAGACATGTTTTAGCAGTAGGAAGAGTCCCATTCATGTAAGGAGAACACCAGGGCTTTTTCAAAATCAGTGTCTCCCCGAAACCCAAACTGGGGAAGTTTTTAAGCTACGGCTACACATATGTTCATTAAGGGCCTTGGGAAGTAGGCAGAGTCCAAACTTTAGATGATTGAAGTCTTCAGGGTCAGAAGCACTCACCACCAGCTTCCCTTAGGCTACACTTTAACTGTCATTGATAGATGATGTCAATAAAAATATCTATTCTTTTTCAGATTATTTCCCCTTATAGGTTATTGCAAAATGTTGAGTGTAGTTCCCTGTGCTATACAGTAGTTCCTTGTTGATGATCTATTTTATACATAGCAGTGTGTATGTGTTCATTCCAAACTGTTAATTTATCCCTCCTCCCACCTTTCCCCTTTGGTAATAATAAATTATAAGATTTTATACTTCTCAGAAATGGGGGAGCTGAAAGAGAGGTATCATTTTCAATGGAAAAGCATTTAAAACAAGATTGAAGGTTTAACCAAGATTATTAGCTGTACATCCTTGGAAAGAAATCACTTCGTTTCTCTAATATTGACCTGACAAATAAGACAAACCTTTTCACTGAACTTGCTTATAAAAAGTGATGGAAATATCAAATGGAAGTGTTAAAAACATCTTATTTTACCCGAGCCTTATACACTGTTCTATGTTAACTACAGTTTGGCTCACACATCTGTTCATTGAGGTTACAATAGTCTCAATTTCTGTTACTGATCCTCCAGAGTGGACCCCAACAAGTGTCCCCCTGCCCAGTGTCATTGGGGCCAACAGATCGAGACTGAGTTTGGTTCACAAGCAAAGGAAACTTTATATTTTGATCAGAGAATGGAGAGGTGAGAGCATGCACTACCCCGTGGGCTGTGGGCTGGGCTGCTGTGTAGAGATCCTGTCAGAGTCAGTGGGAGGGAGGGAGGCGGCGGAGCTCTCGAGGGCCGGGTTGGCTGTAGCTCAGGCTCTATATCGTGGAGTCTGCACTGGGCCCCAGGAGCTGAGGTGTCGACCCAGCCATTCTGCACTAGGAAATCTGGTCTGAAGTGCCGGGTGTGGAACCTCTGCATGCGGGACCCTAGGAGCACGTGAAATTAGACAAAGCACAAAGGATAAAAAAGGTTAGACTTGACTTTATTGCCCAGATTCTATTTTTATCTCCCAGGGATTTTTAATGGGCTTTGCTGGGGACAAACCCCTCCTCTGCCTTTTGTCCCGTTCCTCATTCTTGGAGTGCTGAGGGTGCAGACCCTTCTTCTGTAACTGCTGAGTGCTGAGTTGGGAGCCCTCATACCCTGGGGCGAGGGTCAGAGCTTCTCCCCAGCAGCCTCCCGGTGACGTTGATTGTCCCCAGGACCCCTGCCTCCCTGCTCGTCCACCTGAGCACCAGCATTGGAAGTGTTATAGATTCTAATGACCTTTAAGGGTCCAGGAAAGAGATGTGCAGAGACGCTGTGGGGGCCGGTTTCACCCCGCCCCACATTTGTTCGGCCACCTTAGGCTGACCGTCTCTGCCAGCCTAGATGCTCTGACCAGTAGTCTGCGCTTTCTTCAATTAGGCCCCTGAATTAACGTACAAACAGCACCAGGTGTCAGAGCCCTGCCCGCTCAACTCCCAGACAGTCCAGGGTCAGTGGTGATCAAGGACCATGATGGCTACTGAGTCAACAGCCTTTTGAAGTAAACAGGAGTCCAGCCGGTCTTATTGGCCACCATCATCACGGTGTCTGTAGGCTTTTCTATGGTGACAGTGTGGTATACTGTTCCCCCGCCAAGATTATTAGCTCCCCTCTGGGTGCAGTAAGTCCTGCAAGCAGTAGTCTACTCTTTTGGGACACACTCTTGTTGTTTTATGAGAGAAACTCCAGGTCAAGTGATGTTCACACGAGTCGTCATGGTGCCCTGTTGCCCCCGGTTATCTCTCTGGATGTTGGAGTTGGAGGGCCTCCTCACTCGAGGTCGGTGTGCCCACGGAGCGAACCCTGCAACTTCAGGGCATGGTTGGTGGTTAGGATCACCACGTGGGGTCCTTTTCCCTTAGGAGGGAGGTGGCCTTTTGGGCTGCTGATTTCCAGGTTTTTAGATACCGCCAGTATCTTGGCCAGATGTGGCAGTGGGCCAAGCCCCTTAGTGACCGTAGTTTATCCTACCTGGATGGCATTCTTGCATTGTTCCATTTCAAGTGGTCCCAGTTTTTGCACTAATTCTCCAATGGCGATTCACCTTTCACCGGGAATGTAAAGGTCAAAGGGTTTAGCTAAATTAGGGAGTTCCAGGGCAAGGGTCTGAATTGACTGCTCTTTCCATTCTTGAAAGGCCACTTCTGGATTCTATTCAAAAGGATCATCATCTTTTCCTTTCAGTGTTTCATATAGAGGCCCAGCTAGTAGACTGTAGTTAGGGATCCAGAAGCAGCAAACCCTGGCCTCCCCAGGAACCCCTAAGCTGTCTTCTAGTTTTAGAAAGGGGTAAGGCTGAAAATGGTTTCTTCCCTTTCCTGGGATGGGCTTCTCTGACCTTCTGTGAGAATGAAGCCCAGGCAGGTCACCGCAGTCTGTGATATTTGAGCTTTTTCTTGGACAACTTCTATCCTTTATTGGCTTGGTAGTTCAGAGGCCTCCTTAGTAGGGCTGGTGATCAGAATGTCGTCTGCATATTGAAGGAGGGTTTCCTTTTCCAGAGGTAGAACTTTTAGGTCTTTAGCTAAGCTTTCCCCAAAGATGGTGTGGGAATTTTTGCACCCTTGGGGCCAGACGGCCCGGAAGTATTGTTTTAGTTGTATGTTGAGTCCTGCCACTCACAAGCCAAAATTTCTTGTGACTCTGGGACTAATGGAATACAAAAGAAGGCATCATTGAAGACTAATACAGAATACCATGTCCTGGTGGTTGGTAGAATGACCAGCAGGGTGTAGGAATTAGGAGCAACTGGAGGTATATCCTCGGTGGCTTCACTGACTGTCCTGACATCCTTTACCAGGTCCCCAGCAGCCCATGGGGCTCTCGTGGTCAGACCAATCCCAGAATATGGAGCTCACCTGGGCAGGTACCCCACCCCCACCCCAGCCCACGGGGCTCTCGTGGTCAGGCCCCTCCCAGGATACAGAGCTACCCTTGCAGGTACCGTGGCAGGGCTGGGCACACAGGAACCGTGCACATAGCCCTCATTGCAGAGCACCCCCAGCTCACCTGTCGCTCAGAGCTGACACAGAGCACCTCAGAGCAGGACTTGAACTAACAAACAGCAGCTGCGACAGGTCTGTGACCCTGGGCATCACTCCGTGAGGCCTCCCTCCACCTGGTCTTCCAGAGACTTCCACTGCACCCGGGGCACCAGGCCTCTGTCTCCAACCACCACCCACCCCTCCTCTCCCTGACTCCTGGGTTCCTCTCATTAGGAGAGGGTTTTCTTGAAGTTGTCTCCCACTCATGGGCCAGATAAATGATTAGAAAACAGCCAAAGCTGCAGCCCCTTGTCCTATCCTGACTCTCAGGAGCCCACACCTGTTCCTTGGACCTGGCCGGTTCAGCAAGTTCCATTTTCTGCAACGGTGAGCCCCTGAGGGGTGATGATTGGCTGACCTGGGCAGCCTTACCGTGCCGGCCAGCCCTCCCCAGGTGTGCCTGGTGAGATCAATATAATACCACTCCAGGCAGCAAGAGCCCTGCAGCCGTGCCTGACGCCATTTTCTCTGCCCTGTCAGCAGTCTCGGGGCTGGGCTGGGGGGAGGGAGTGAGAGGCCACGGCTTTGTGGGTGGCCCAGTGTGAGTGGGGCTCTGCTGGACTTTCTGCAGCAGTTGCCAGGCTGCCACCTGCTAAAGAAGAGGATGTGTCACCCAAACCTGCTGCTGGAATTTCTCCCTGGGCAGAGGTGAGGAAGGAAAAAAGCAGTGGGGCAGGGACAGGACGGGTATCTCAGGCAGGGAAATGGAAATCTTCCAGAAGAGCACCCAGGGCCAGGACCATCCTGGCTGGCCTGCAGGCACCAAGTCGGCCGGCATGCTGTCACTCGTGTGGCTCTATGGCCCTTCCTCTAGGCTTTCAAGTCCTTGTATATATTCAGGTGTTTTACCTGGGACGGGTGGGAATAGTTCAGCAGCAACTGGCCTGGGGCTCAGCTCACGTTTACTCACAGATGCCTCGGCACGGTGCCCCAGCTTTGCAATGAGGACGCTTGTTGCGTGGGGGCTGCTGGCTGAATGGGAGACGATTCCCCACCACTGACCAACTTCAGAATTGTTTACAACTGGAGCAAGTGCCCTGATACGGTTTTCCTCTGTGTAACTGGTGGGTTCTGTGTTTTTTTTCTCTTTTTCGTTTTTGGTTCAAGGTAGATTTTATTCCTCTTTTTTGTATTTACAGATATAAGCATGGAAATAATTTATTCATATAAATACATGTATGTGCAGGGAATAATTGTTTTTCTGTTTTATTTTTTAAATTTTATTTCTTTTTAATTTTGAATTTTATTTTATATTTTTATACAGCAGGTTCTTATTGGTTATCTATTTTATACATATAAATGTATACATGCCAATCCCAGTCTCTCAACTCCTCCCACCACCACCCCCCCAACAGCTTTCCCCCCTTGTTGTCCATACGTTTGTTGTCTACATCTGTTGCTCTATTTATGCCTTGCAAAATGGTTAATCTGTACAGTTTTTCTAGGTTCCACATATATGCATGAATATACAAGATTTGTTTTTCTCTTTCTGACTTACTTCACTCTGTATGACAGTCTCTAGATCCATCGACGTCTCTACAAATGACCCAATTTCATTCCTTTTCATGGCTTAGTAATATTCCATTTTATATATGTACCACAGCTTTATGCATTCGTCTGTCTGTGGGCATTTAGGTTGCTTCCATTACCTCGATATTGTAAATAGTGATGCAATGAACATTGCGGTGAATGACTCTTTTTGATTTATGGTTTTGTCTGGGTATATGTCCAGTACTGGGATTGCTGTATCATATGGTAATTCTATTGTTAGTTTCTTAAGAAATTCCATATTGTTCTCCATAATGACTGTATCAATTTATATTCCCAACAATAGTGGAAGAGGGTTCCTTTTCTCCACACCCTTTCCAGCATTTTTTGTTTGTAGATTTTCAATGATGCCTATTCTACCAGGTGTGAGGTGATACCTCATTGTTGAACTCCATTTCGTTGAGCAAGGAGTAGCTCTTGTCTATTCCATATTTGGCTTAAGGAACTTTATCTGTGCTCATTTCAATCTCTGGTTTTATGCAGCACCCCAACTCACCTTTACCCTTAAGCAAGCATAAGTTGGTTTTCTAAATTTGAGACCCTGTTCTGTTCTGTAATTCAGTTCCTGTGTAGCCAAGTTTACATTCCGTGTATTACTGATATCTTATGATGTTTCTTTTTCTGTGTGACTTATTTCAGTTAGAATCATCATACCTGAATCCACTCATTGTGCTGCTAAGGGCCTGATGACACAGATTTCATTGCTGAGTGATATTGCTTTGTAAGTAAATACCACAACTTCTTTATCCATTTTTCACTTTCTGCGATGTTGAACTTGTACTGTAAACGAGGTTCTTGTAAACAGAGGCCGTTCCAAACTTTGGGGTGGCTGTGTCTTTTTGATTTTAATTTCCCTAAGCTATAGGACCATAAGTGGAAGTGCCCTAGGCTCTGTTGCTTTGTTTTTTAGATGTTTCAGGAAACACCATACACTTCTCCCGAGTGTCTGTTGGCAATTTACATCCCGCCCATCAGCATAACAAGGCTCCCAGTTCTCCATGGCCTGTCCTGCCTTTCTGGATTTTACACTTTTTTCAGATGGCCCTTTTGACCGGGGGGAAGTGAGACTTCATTGTAGTGCAGATTTCCTTTGCAAGCTTGCTTGGTTGGCCAAAAAGGGCGTATGCGTTTTTTCCTGAATATATTCAGGAAAAAACGCATACGCCCTTTTTGGCCAAGTGCATCATTGTGGACGTTCTGCCTCTTTTCCTATGCTTTCAATGCAATTCCAGTCTACCTCCTGAAATCGGTTTCCTGCAATTCTGCCCCGCTTTCAAGTCCTCTTGGCAGCCTTACTTCAGTCTATTTTGGACGATAGCTGTCATTTATAACTCTGCAGGTTTGTGAATTACAGTGCCCCTGAGCTCCTTTCTTCAACTCGCTTTCTTGTGAGCTGGCCGCAACACCGCAGGATGGCTTCAGGCCCTAATCTGGTTCCGGCACGGCACGCTGAGCCTTTGGTTAATTCCTCTTCCTGGTGGGAAATGAGAGTTAAATTTGCCCGTCCAGACACCTCCAGCTAGTCTCTCATTGGTTCTCGCTATTCCTGTTCATCTTCCGCAGAAATTGCAAACTGGGCCAAACAGGAGGTTAAAGGCACTGACTCTCCAAGTCGGGAGAGTGTTAGTAAAGCGTCTGGAATGTTGCACCCGAGTACCAGGGGACGAAAACTGAGACATATTTGAACACGTCTCCCGATCACATGGTTGATCATACTCTAGGTTCCACATGCATGTTTTAGCTGAAGGAAGAATACCTTAAACCTGGGTAGTTGAAACCCGTGGAATGGGTACCATGCAATATGACTTCAAAGGGTCTTCATTTGCTCACCGAACCTCTCCAATCCTATCACTGCTGCGTTTATGCCCCTGTACACATGCTTGATTCTCTTTCGGAGACATAGCAATCCATAGGTTTTAAGATACTTACTAGTCAGGTACATTCTTAGGCGTTTAATATGCGGTGTTGAGTCCATTTCGTTGAGCAAGGAGTAGCTCTTGTCTATTCCATATTTGGCTTAAGGAACTTTATCTGTGCTCATTTCAATCTCTGGTTTTATGCAGCACCCCAACTCACCTTTACCCTTAAGCAAGCATAAGTTGGTTTTCTAAATTTGAGACCCTGTTCTGTTCTGTAATTCAGTTCCTGTGTAGCCAAGTTTACATTCCGTGTATTACTGATATCTTATGATGTTTCTTTTTCTGTGTGACTTATTTCAGTTAGAATCATCATACCTGAATCCACTCATTGTGCTGCTAAGGGCCTGATGACACTAGATTTCATTGCTGAGTGATATTGCTTTGTAAGTGAATACCACAACTTCTTTATCCATTTTTCACTTTCTGCGATGTTGAACTTGTACTGTAAACGAGGTTCTTGTAAACAGAGGCGTTCCAAACTTTGGGGTGGCTGTGTCTTTTTGATTTTAATTTCCCTAAGCTATAGGACCATAAGTGGAAGTGCCCTAGGCTCTGTTGCTTTGTTTTTTAGATGTTTCAGGAAACACCATACACTTCTCCCGAGTGTCTGTTGGCAATTTACATCCCGCCCATCAGCATAACAAGGCTCCCAGTTCTCCATGGCCTGTCCTGCCTTTCTGGATTTTACACTTTTTTCAGATGGCCCTTTTGACCGGGGGGAAGTGAGACTTCATTGTAGTGCAGATTTCCTTTGCAAGCTTGCTTGGTTGGCCAAAAAGGGCGTATGCGTTTTTTCCTGAATATATTCAGGAAAAAACGCATACGCCCTTTTTGGCCAAGTGCATCATTGTGGACGTTCTGCCTCTTTTCCTATGCTTTCAATGCAATTCCAGTCTACCTCCTGAAATCGGTTTCCTGCAATTCTGCCCCGCTTTCAAGTCCTCTTGGCAGCCTTACTTCAGTCTATTTTTGGACGATAGCTGTCATTTATAACTCTGCAGGTTTGTGAATTACAGTGCCCCTGAGCTCCTTTCTTCAACTCGCTTTCTTGTGACCTGGCCGCAACACCGCAGGATGGCTTCAGGCCCTAATCTGGTTCCGGCACGGCACGCTGAGCCTTTGGTTATTTCCTCTTCCTGGTGGGAAATGAGAGTTAAATTTGCCCGTCCAGACACCTCCAGCTAGTCTCTCATTGGTTCTCGCTATTCCTGTTCATCTTCCGCAGAAATTGCAAACTGGGCCAAACAGGAGGTTAAAGGCGCTGACTCTCCAAGTGGGGAGAGTGTTAGTAAAGCGTCTGGAATGTTGCACCCGAGTACCAGGGGAGGAAAACTGAGACATATTTGAACACGTCTCCCGTTCACATGGTTGATCATACTCTGGGTTCCACATGCATGTTTTAGCTGAAGGAAGAATACCTTAAACCTGGAGAGTTGAGACCCGTGGAATGGGTACCATGCAATATGACTTCAAAGGGTCTTCATTTGCTCACCGAACCTCTCCAATCCTATCACTGCTGCGTTTATGCCCCTGTACACATGCTTGATTCTCTTTCGGAGACATAGCAATCCATAGGTTTTAAGATACTTACTAGTCAGGTACATTCTTAGGCGTTTAATATGCGGTGTTGAGTCCATTTCGTTGAGCAAGGAGTAGCTCTTGTCTATTCCATATTTGGCTTAAGGAACTTTATCTGTGCTCATTTCAATCTCTGGTTTTATGCAGCACCCCAACTCACCTTTACCCTTAAGCAAGCATAAGTTGGTTTTCTAAATTTGAGACCCTGTTCTGTTCTGTAATTCAGTTCCTGTGTAGCCAAGTTTACATTCCGTGTATTACTGATATCTTATGATGTTTCTTTTTCTGTGTGACTTATTTCAGTTAGAATCATCATACCTGAATCCACTCATTGTGCTGCTAAGGGCCTGATGACATAGATTTCATTGCTGAGTGATATTGCTTTGTAAGTAAATACCACAACTTCTTTATCCATTTTTCACTTTCTGCGATGTTGAACTTGTACTGTAAACGAGGTTCTTGTAAACAGAGCCGTTCCAAACTTTGGGGTGGCTGTGTCTTTTTGATTTTAATTTCCCTAAGCTATAGGACCATAAGTGGAAGTGCCCTAGGCTCTGTTGCTTTGTTTTTTAGATGTTTCAGGAAACACCATACACTTCTCCCGAGTGTCTGTTGGCAATTTACATCCCGCCCATCAGCATAACAAGGCTCCCAGTTCTCCATGGCCTGTCCTGCCTTTCTGGATTTTACACTTTTTTCAGATGGCCCTTTTGACCAGGTGGAAGTGAGACTTCATTGTAGTGCAGATTTCCTTTGCAAGCTTGCTTGGTTGGCCAAAAAGGGCGTATGCGTTTTTTCCTGAATATATTCAGGAAAAAACGCATACGCCCTTTTTGGCCAAGTGCATCATTGTCGAGTTTCTGACTCTCTTCATATGCTTTCAATGCAATTCCAGTCTACCTCCTGAAATCGGTTTCCTGCAATTCTGCCTTGCTTTCAATGCCTCTTCATAGCCTTACCTCAATATATTTTTTAAAAATAGTTGGCCTTTATAACTCTGCAGGTTTTTGAATTGCAGTGGCCCTTAGCTCCATTTTTTAGCTCTTATTTTTGTGGTCTTGCCCCATAACCACAGGATTCCTTGAAGCCCTATTTTTCTTCTGTGGCACCTTGCTGTGCCTTTGGTTAATTCTTCTTACTGATGTGATATTAGAGTGACATGTGCCCATTGAAACCGCTACAGCTAGTTTCTCACTGGTTCCCCCTATTCCCATTCATCCTCTGCACTAACTGCAGACTGTGCGATACCAGAACTTAAAGGCATTGACTCCATGTGGGGATGTTGTTAGTAAAGTGGCTGGAATGTCGATCCGGAGCCCCAGGAGAGGAAAAATGAGGTGCGTTTTAGAAACCTTTCCCGATCATATGGTATACCAGTCGCTGGGTTTCCCAAGCATGGTTTAGCTGTAGGAAGATTCCCTTCAACCTGGAGTGTTGGGACCCTTGGAATGAGTAGCATGAAGTATTGCATTAAACTTTCGGCAGTTGCTCACCAAAGCTCACCAATCCTGTCATCCCCAAGTGTCCAGCCTTATGTCTTATCCAGCTGTGGGTTTATATGTGGTCAATCCAGGTTGCATCACAGCCCCTGAGCGAATTTTGTAAGAATTTTTCTCTCTTTCATTGTTTCAGCGTTTTGTTTTTAAAATTTATTTCTATAATGGGGTTTAGCTCCTTTTCACTGCTGTGTTTGTGCCGCTCTGCACACACTTGATTCCCTTATGGAGATATATCAATACATGGGTTTTAAGATTCTTATTCCTCAGATATATTTCTCTGTGGTGTATAGGGTGTGTTGAGGCCTGTTCATTGAGCAAGGTGTAGATCTTGTCTAATACCTATTTGGTTTATTGAACGGTATCTGTGCTAATTTCAAACTCTGGTTTTATGCATCACCCCACCTCTCCTTTCCCCTTAAGCTGACATAAGTGTGTTTTCTAAATGTGAGACACTGTTCTGTTCTGTAATTCATTTCTTGTGCAGCCATATTTACCCTCCCTCTATAAGTGATATCTTATGATATGTTTCTTTTTCTGTTTGACTTATTTCAAGTAGTATTATCGGACCTAAATCCACTCTTTATCCTTCTACTAGCCTTATTACATTGATTTCATGGTGAAGAGATATTCCATTGTACATAAGTACCACATCTTCTTTATCCATTGTTCTCTTTCCTGGGATATTTAAGGTGTACTGAAGTTGAGGTTCTTGTAAACAGAGTAGCCCTAAACTGTGGTGTGCTTGTGTCTTGTTGATTTTTAGACTTCCCTAGATATACTCCCATGATTGGAAGTGTCCTATGCTCTGTAGCTCTGTTTTTTAGATGATTTAGGAACCACCATACACTTCTCCAGAGTGGCTCTCGGCAGTTCACACACTGCCCATCAGCGTATAAAGGCTCCCTGTTCTCCATGGCCTGTCCTGCATTTCTGGTTTTTACAATTTTTTAGGATGGCCCTTTTGACCGGTGGGAAGTGAGACTTCTTTGTTGTGCACATTTGCATTGCTTGCTTGCTTCGTTGCCCATAAAGTGCGTATGCGTTTTTTCCTGGATATAATCAGGAAAAAACGCATACGCCCTTTTGGGCCAACTGCATCATTGTCGAAATTCTGCCGCTTTTCATGTGCGTTAAAGACGAGTCCAATCTATCTCTTGAAATCTGTTTCTTGCAATTCTGTCTTGCATTCAGATCCTCTTCTTTGCCTTACCTCAACATATTTTTGGACGTTAGTTTTCATTTATAACTCTGCAGGTTTGTGAATTGCAGTGACCCTGAGCTCCATTTTTTAAGTTGCTCTTTTGTGAGCTGGCCTCAAACCCACAGGATTGCTTCAGGCCCTATTTTGGCTCCGGCGAGGCAGGCTGAGCCTTTCTTTAATTCTTATTCTTAATGGGAAATTAGAGTGATATGTGCCCGTCCAAACCCCTACAACTCTTCTCTCATTGGTTCCCCCTCTTCCCGTTCATCCTCCTCACAATTTGCAAAATGTGTGAAACAGAAGTTTAAATGTGCTGATTCTCCAAGTGGGGAGATTCTAAGTAGCGTGGCTGGAATGGTGAACAGGAGCACCAGGAGAGGATAAATGAGGTGCATTTTAGACACATCTCCCGATCACATGGTGTACAGTCCTCTGGGTTTTCCATGCATGTTTTAGCTGTAGGAAGATCCCTTGAACCTGCAGATTTGGGACCCATTGAATGGGTACCAGGTAGTATTACTTTAAAGGGTGTGCATTTCCTCACCCAACCTCACATTTCTCTTAGTGCAAACAGTTTCCAGCCTTATGTCTCATCCTGCTGTGGGTCTAGATGTGTTCAATCCATGTTGCATCACCGTCCCTGAGGAAAAGTTGTAAGAGGTTTTCTCTGTCTCTCTGTCGTTTATTTTTTCAATTTATTACTATATTGGTTACAGCTGATTTTCAAAGCTCTGTTTCTTGCTGCTGTACATCCACTTGATTCACGTACAGAGAGACATCAATAAATTCTTTTTCAGATTCTTACCAGTCGTATATATTCTTTTCCGGTGACTTGAGTGTGCTGAGTGCAGTTCTTTTAGCTACCGTGTAGGCCTTGTTGATTATCAGTTTGGTATTTGGAATGGTATCTTTGCTAATTTCAACCTCCTGGATGATGCCTCACCCCTCCCCACCTTTCCCGTTTAGCAGCCTTATGCGTGTTTTCTACATATTTGACTATGTTTTTGTTTTGTAATTTATTTCATGTGTAGCCATTTTGGATTCCACCTTTAAGTGATATCTTATGATATGTGTCTTTTTCTTTTTGAATTCTGTCACTTAGAATGATCATACGTAACTCCTCCGGAGTTGTTACAACTGGCCATATTTCATTGATTTCCAGGCTGAATAATATTCCACTCTACCTAAGTACCACATCTCTATCCATTTTTTCCCTCCAGAGACATTTAAGTTATATCCTAGTCGAGGATCTTTTAAACAGAGAGGGGGTAAACATTGGGGTGCCTGTGTCCTCTCGATTTTTGTTTTTTCCCAAGATATACGCCCATGAGTGCAAGTGCCCTATGCTCTGTAGCTCATTTTTTAGATGCTTTAGTAAACACAATACACTTCTCCAGAATGGCCGTTGGCAATATACATTTCCACTATAAGTCTCACAGGGCTCCCTCTTCTCGTTGCCCTGTCCTGCATTTCTGTTGTTTACGCTTTATGAGGATGGCTCTTCTGACTGATGCGAAGTGATATCTTTTGTAGTATTGACTTCCAGTGCCCACCTGTTTGGTTGGCTAAAAAAGTGTATGCCCTTTTCTTGAATATATACAGAAAAAAACGCATACACCCTTTTTGGCCAACTGCAATGTTGGCAATGTTCAGCTCCTTTTCTTGTGCTTAATGGCGAGTCCTTTCTACCTCCTCAAATCCCTTTCCTGCCATTCTCCCTTGCTTACAAGTCCTTTTCTCTGACTTTCCTCAAGACATTTTTCAGTGATGGATATTTTCAACTCTGCAGTTTTGTGAATTTTACTGCCCCTGAGTTCCATTGTTCAACTTGTGTTTATGGGAACTGGCCACAAAGCAGCGGGATTTCCTCAAGCCCTATACTGTTTCCATGGGCAACCCTAGCCTTTGGTCAATTCGTCTTCCTGATTGGAAATTAGAGTGACATGTGCCTGTCTGAACACCTAGGACTTGTCTCTCATTGTTCCTCATCCTTCCGCTTCATCCTCTGGACAAATTCCAAACTGTATGCAACAGGATGTTGACAGTGCTGACATCTCCAAGTGGGGAGACTGTTAGTAAAGACGCTGGAGGGGTGAACCCGAGCACCAGGAGATGAGGAGATGAGATGCCTTTTCCAAACTCTTCCCGATCAGACGGTATACCATCCTCTGGGTGTGACAGACATGTTTTAGCAGTAGGAAGAGTCCCATTCATGTAAGGAGAACACCAGGGCTTTTTCAAAATCAGTGTCTCCCCGAAACCCAAACTGGGGAATTTTTTAAGCTACAGCTACACATATGTTCATTAAGGGCCTTGGGAAGTAGGCAGAGTCCAAACTTTAGATGATTGAAGTCTTCAGGGTCAGAAGCACTCACCACCAGCTTCCCTTAGGCTACACTTTAACTGTCATTGATAGATGATGTCAATAAAAATATCTATTCTTTTTCAGATTATTTCCCCTTATAGGTTATTGCAAAATGTTGAGTGTAGTTCCCTGTGCTATACAGTAGTTCCTTGTTGATGATCTATTTTATACATAGCAGTGTGTATGTGTTCATTCCAAACTGTTAATTTATCCCTCCTCCCACCTTTCCCCTTTGGTAATAATAAATTATAAGATTTTATACTTCTCAGAAATGGGGGAGCTGAAAGAGAGGTATCATTTTCAATGGAAAAGCATTTAAAACAAGATTGAAGGTTTAACCAAGATTATTAGCTGTACATCCTTGGAAAGAAATCACTTCGTTTCTCTAATATTGACCTGACAAATAAGACAAACCTTTTCACTGAACTTGCTTATAAAAAGTGATGGAAATATCAAATGGAAGTGTTAAAAACATCTTATTTTACCCGAGCCTTATACACTGTTCTATGTTAACTACAGTTTGGCTCACACATCTGTTCATTGAGGTTACAATAGTCTCAATTTCTGTTACTGATCCTCCAGAGTGGACCCCAACAAGTGTCCCCCTGCCCAGTGTCATTGGGGCCAACAGATCGAGACTGAGTTTGGTTCACAAGCAAAGGAAACTTTATATTTTGATCAGAGAATGGAGAGGTGAGAGCATGCACTACCCCGTGGGCTGTGGGCTGGGCTGCTGTGTAGAGATCCTGTCAGAGTCAGTGGGAGGGAGGGAGGCGGCGGAGCTCTCGAGGGCCGGGTTGGCTGTAGCTCAGGCTCTATATCGTGGAGTCTGCACTGGGCCCCAGGAGCTGAGGTGTCGACCCAGCCATTCTGCACTAGGAAATCTGGTCTGAAGTGCCGGGTGTGGAACCTCTGCATGCGGGACCCTAGGAGCACGTGAAATTAGACAAAGCACAAAGGATAAAAAAGGTTAGACTTGACTTTATTGCCCAGATTCTATTTTTATCTCCCAGGGATTTTTAATGGCTTTGCTGGGGACAAACCCCTCCTCTGCCTTTTGTCCCGTTCCTCATTCTTGGAGTGCTGAGGGTGCAGACCCTTCTTCTGTAACTGCTGAGTGCTGAGTTGGGAGCCCTCATACCCTGGGGCGAGGGTCAGAGCTTCTCCCCAGCAGCCTCCCGGTGACGTTGATTGTCCCCAGGACCCCTGCCTCCCTGCTCGTCCACCTGAGCACCAGCATTGGAAGTGTTATAGATTCTAATGACCTTTAAGGGTCCAGGAAAGAGATGTGCAGAGACGCTGTGGGGGCCGGTTTCACCCCGCCCCACATTTGTTCGGCCACCTTAGGCTGACCGTCTCTGCCAGCCTAGATGCTCTGACCAGTAGTCTGCGCTTTCTTCAGTTAGGCCCCTGAATTAACGTACAAACAGCACCAGGTGTCAGAGCCCTGCCCGCTCAACTCCCAGACAGTCCAGGGTCAGTGGTGATCAAGGACCATGATGGCTACTGAGTCAACAGCCTTTTGAAGTAAACAGGAGTCCAGCCGGTCTTATTGGCCACCATCATCACGGTGTCTGTAGGCTTTTCTATGGTGACAGTGTGGTATACTGTTCCCCCGCCAAGATTATTAGCTCCCCTCTGGGTGCAGTAAGTCCTGCAAGCAGTAGTCTACTCTTTTGGGACACACTCTTGTTGTTTTATGAGAGAAACTCCAGGTCAAGTGATGTTCACACGAGTCGTCATGGTGCCCTGTTGCCCCCGGTTATCTCTCTGGATGTTGGAGTTGGAGGGCCTCCTCACTCGAGGTCGGTGTGCCCACGGAGCGAACCCTGCAACTTCAGGGCATGGTTGGTGGTTAGGATCACCACGTGGGGTCCTTTTCCCTTAGGAGGGAGGTGGCCTTTTGGGCTGCTGATTTCCAGGTGTTTAGATACCGCCAGTATCTTGGCCAGATGTGGCAGTGGGCCAAGCCCCTTAGTGACCGTAGTTTATCCTACCTGGATGGCATTCTTGCATTGTTCCATTTCAAGTGGTCCCAGTTTTTGCACTAATTCTCCAGTGGCGATTCACCTTTCACCGGGAATGTAAAGGTCAAAGGGTTTAGCTAAATTAGGGAGTTCCAGGGCAAGGGTCTGAATTGACTGCTCTTTCCATTCTTGAAAGGCCACTTCTGGATTCTATTCAAAAGGATCATCATCTTTTCCTTTCAGTGTTTCATATAGAGGCCCAGCTAGTAGACTGTAGTTAGGGATCCAGAAGCAGCAAACCCTGGCCACCCCAGGAACCCCTAAGCTGTCTTCTAGTTTTAGAAAGGGGTAAGGCTGAAAATGGTTTCTTCCCTTTCCTGGGATGGGCTTCTCCGACCTTCTGTGAGAATGAAGCCCAGGCAGGTCACCGCAGTCTGTGATATTTGAGCTTTTTCTTGGACAACTTCTATCCTTTATTGGCTTGGTAGTTCAGAGGCCTCCTTAGTAGGGCTGGTGATCAGAATGTCGTCTGCATATTGAAGAAGGGTTTCCTTTTCCAGAGGTAGAACTTTTAGGTCTTTAGCTAAGCTTTCCCCAAAGATGGTGTGGGAATTTTTGCACCCTTGGGCCAGACGGCCCGGAAGTATTGTTTTAGTTGTATGTTGAGTCCTGCCACTCACAAGCCAAAATTTCTTGTGACTCTGGGACTAATGGAATACAAAAGAAGGCATCATTGAAGACTAATACAGAATACCATGTCCTGGTGGTTGGTAGAATGACCAGCAGGGTGTAGGAATTAGGAGCAACTGGAGGTATATCCTCGGTGGCTTCACTGACTGTCCTGACATCCTTTACCAGGTCCCCAGCAGCCCATGGGGCTCTCGTGGTCAGACCAATCCCAGAATATGGAGCTCACCTGGGCAGGTACCCCACCCCCACCCCAGCCCACGGGGCTCTCGTGGTCAGGCCCCTCCCAGGATACAGAGCTACCCTTGCAGGTACCGTGGCAGGGCTGTGCACACAGGAACCGTGCACATAGCCCTCATTGCAGAGCACCCCCAGCTCACCTGTCGCTCAGAGCTGACACAGAGCACCTCAGAGCAGGACTTGAACTAACAAACAGCAGCTGCGACAGGTCTGTGACCCTGGGCATCACTCCGTGAGGCCTCCCTCCACCTGGTCTTCCAGAGACTTCCACTGCACCCGGGGCACCAGGCCTCTGTCTCCAACCACCACCCACCCCTCCTCTCCCTGACTCCTGGGTTCCTCTCATTAGGAGAGGGTTTTCTTGAAGTTGTCTCCCACTCATGGGCCAGATAAAATGATTAGAAAACAAGCCAAAGCTGCAGCCCCTTGTCTATCCTGACTCTCAGGAGCCCACACCTGTTCCTTGGACCTGGCCGGTTCAGCAAGTTCCATTTTCTGCAACTGTGAGCCCCTGAGGGGTGATGATTGGCTGACCTGGGCAGCCTTACCGTGCCGGCCAGCCCTCCCCAGGTGTGCCTGGGTTGAGATCAATATAAATACCACTCCAGGCAGCAAGAGCCCCTGCAGCCGTGCCTGACGCCATTTTCTCTGCCCTGTCAGCAGTCTCGGGGCTGGGCTGGTGGGAGGGAGTGAGAGGCCACGGCTTTGTGGGTGGCCCAGTGTGAGTGGGGCTCTGCTGGACTTTCTGCAGCAGTTGCCAGGCTGCCACCTGCTAAAGAAGAGGATGTGTCACCCATACCTGCTGCTGGAATTTCTCCCTGGGCAGAGGTGAGGAAGGAAAAAAGCAGTGGGGGCAGGGACAGGACGGGTATCTCAGGCAGGGAAATGGAAATCTTCCAGAAGAGCACCCAGGGCCAGGACCATCCTGGCTGGCCTGCAGGCACCAAGTCGGCCGGCATGCTGTCACTCGTGTGGCTCTATGGCCCTTCCTCTAGGCTTTCAAGTCCTTGTATATATTCAGGTGTTTTACCTGGGACGGGTGGGAATAGTTCAGCAGCAACTGGCCTGGGGCTCAGCTCACGTTTACTCACAGATGCCTCGGCACGGTGCCCCAGCTTTGCAATGAGGACGCTTGTTGCGTGGGGGCTGCTGGCTGAATGGGAGACGATTCCCCACCACTGACCAACTTCAGAATTGTTTACAACTGGAGCAAGTGCCCTGATACGGTTTTCCTCTGTGTAACTGGTGGGTTCTGTGTTTTTTTTCTCTTTTTCGTTTTTGGTTCAAGGTAGATTTTATTCCTCTTTTTTGTATTTACAGATATAAGCATGGAAATAATTTATTCATATAAATACATGTATGTGCAGGGAATAATTGTTTTTTCTGTTTTATTTTTTAAATTTTATTTCTTTTTAATTTTGAATTTTATTTTATATTTTTATACAGCAGGTTCTTATTGGTTATCTATTTTATACATATAAATGTATACATGCCAATCCCAGTCTCTCAACTCCTCCCACCACCACCCCCCCAACAGCTTTCCCCCCTTGTTGTCCATACGTTTGTTGTCTACATCTGTTGCTCTATTTATGCCTTGCAAAATGGTTAATCTGTACAGTTTTTCTAGGTTCCACATATATGCATGAATATACAAGATTTGTTTTTCTCTTTCTGACTTACTTCACTCTGTATGACAGTCTCTAGATCCATCGACGTCTCTACAAATGACCCAATTTCATTCCTTTTCATGGCTTAGTAATATTCCATTTTATATATGTACCACAGCTTTATGCATTCGTCTGTCTGTGGGCATTTAGGTTGCTTCCATTACCTCGATATTGTAAATAGTGATGCAATGAACATTGCGGTGAATGACTCTTTTTGATTTATGGTTTTGTCTGGGTATATGTCCAGTACTGGGATTGCTGTATCATATGGTAATTCTATTGTTAGTTTCTTAAGAAATTCCATATTGTTCTCCATAATGACTGTATCAATTTATATTCCCAACAATAGTGGAAGAGGGTTCCTTTTCTCCACACCCTTTCCAGCATTTTTTGTTTGTAGATTTTCAATGATGCCTATTCTACCAGGTGTGAGGTGATACCTCATTGTTGAATCCATTTCGTTGAGCAAGGGGTAGCTCTTGTCTATTACATATTTGGCTTATGGAACGGTATCTGTGCTAATTTCAAACTCTGCTTTTATGCAGCACCCCAACTCACCTTCCCCCTTAAGCAGGCATAAGTTGGTTTTCTAAACTTGAGACCCTGTTCTGTTTTGTAATTCAGTTCATGTGTAGCCAAGTTCACATTCCGTGTATTAGTGATACCTTATGATGTTTCTTTTTCTGTGTGACTTATTTCACTTAGAATCATCGTGCCTCAATCCACTCATTATGCTGGTACGGGCCTGGTGACATAGATTTCATTGCTGAGTGGTATTCTGTTGTACAGAAGTACCGCAACTTCTTTATCCATTATTTGCTCTCTGGGATATTTAACTTGTGCCGTAGAAGAGATTCCTGTAAAAAGAGCCGTCCCAAATTTTGGGGTTGCTGTGTCTTTTTTGATATTAATTTCCCTAAGCTATAGGACCATAAGTGGAAGTGCCCTAGGCTCTGTTGCTTTGTTTTTTAGATGTTTCAGGAAACACCATACACTTCTCCCGAGTGTCTGTTGGCAATTTACATCCCGCCCATCAGCATAACAAGGCTCCCAGTTCTCCATGGCCTGTCCTGCCTTTCTGGATTTTACACTTTATTCTGATGGCCCTTTTGACCGGGGGGAAGTGAGACTTCATTGTAGTGCAGATTTCCTTTGCAAGCTTGCTTGGTTGGCCAAAAAGGGCGTATGCGTTTTTTCCTGAATATATTCAGGAAAAAACGCATATGCCCTTTTGGCCAAGTGCATCATTGTGGACGTTCTGCCTCTTTTCCTATGCTTTCAATGCAATTCCAGTCTACCTCCTGAAATCGGTTTCCTGCAATTCTGCCCCGCTTTCAAGTCCTCTTGGCAGCCTTACTTCAGTATATTTTTGGACGATAGCTGTCATTTATAACTCTGCAGGTTTGTGAATTACAGAGCCCCTGAGCTCCTTTCTTCAACTCACTTTCTTGTGAGCTGGCCGCAACACCGCAGGATGGCTTCAGGCCCTAATCTGGTTCCGGCACGGCACGCTGAGCCTTTGGTTAATTCCTCTTCCTGGTGGGAAATGAGAGTTAAATTTGCCCGTCCAGACACCTCCAGCTAGTCTCTCATTGGTTCTCGCTATTCCTGTTCATCTTCCGCAGAAATTGCAAACTGGGCCAAACAGGAGGTTAAAGGCACTGACTCTCCAAGTGGGGAGAGTGTTAGTAAAGCGTCTGGAATGTTGCACCCGAGTACCAGGGGAGGAAAACTGAGACATATTTGAACACGTCTCCCGTTCACATGGTTGATCATACTCTGGGTTCCACATGCATGTTTTAGCTGAAGGAAGAATACCTTAAACCTGGAGAGTTGAGACCCGTGGAATGGGTACCATGCAATATGACTTCAAAGGGTCTTCATTTGCTCACCGAACCTCTCCAATCCTATCACTGCTGCGTTTATGCCCCTGTACACACGCTTGATTCTCTTTCGGAGACATAGCAATCCATAGGTTTTAAGATACTTACTAGTCAGGTACATTCTTAGGCGTTTAATATGGGGTGTTGAGTCCATTTCGTTGAGCAAGGAGTAGCTCTTGTCTATTCCATATTTGGCTTAAGGAACTTATCTGTGCTCATTTCAATCTCTGGTTTTATGCAGCACCCCAACTCACCTTTCCCCTTAAGCAAGCATAAGTTGGTTTTCTAAATTTGAGACCCTGTTCTGTTCTGTAATTCAGTTCCTGTGTAGCCAAGTTTACATTCCGTGTATTAGTGATATCTTATGATGTTTCTTTTTCTGTGTGACTTATTTCAGTTAGAATCATCATACCTGAATCCACTCATTATGCTGCTACGGGCCTGATGACATAGATTTCATTGCTGAGTGATATTGCTTTGTAAGTAATACCACAACTTCTTTATCCATTTTTCACTTTCTGTGATGTTGAACTTGTACTGTAAACGAGGTTCTTGTAAACAGAGCCGTTCCAAACTTTGGGGTGGCTGTGTCTTTTTGATTTTAATTTCCCTAAGCTATAGGACCATAAGTGGAAGTGCCCTAGGCTCTGTTGCTTTGTTTTTTAGATGTTTCAGGAAACACCATACACTTCTCCCGAGTGTCTGTTGGCAATTTACATCCCGCCCATCAGCATAACAAGGCTCCCAGTTCTCCATGGCCTGTCCTGCCTTTCTGGATTTTACACTTTTTTTCAGATGGCCCTTTTGACCGGGGGGAAGTGAGACTTCATTGTAGTGCAGTTTTCCTTTGCAAGCTTGCTTGGTTGGCCAAAAAGGGCGTATGCGTTTTTTTCCTGAATATATTCAGGAAAAAACGCATACGCCCTTTTTGGCCAAGTGCATCATTGTGGACGTTCTGCCTCTTTTCCTATGCTTTCAATGCAATTCCAGTCTACCTCCTGAAATCGGTTTCCTGCAATTCTGCCCCGCTTTCAAGTCCTCTTGGCAGCCTTACTTCAGTCTATTTTTGGACGATAGCTGTCATTTATAACTCTGCAGGTTTGTGAATTACAGTGCCCCTGAGCTCCTTTCTTCAACTCGCTTTCCTTGTGAGCTGGCCGCAACACCGCAGGATGGCTTCAGGCCCTAATCTGGTTCCGGCACGGCACGCTGAGCCTTTGGTTAATTCCTCTTCCTGGTGGGAAATGAGAGTTAAATTTGCCCGTCCAGACACCTCCAGCTAGTCTCTCATTGGTTCTCGCTATTCCTGTTCATCTTCCGCAGAAATTGCAAACTGGGCCAAACAGGAGGTTAAAGGGCTGACTCTCCAAGTGGGGAGAGTGTTAGTAAAGCGTCTGGAATGTTGCACCCGAGTACCAGGGGAGGAAAACTGAGACATATTTGAACACGTCTCCCGTTCACATGGTTGATCATACTCTGGGTTCCACATGCATGTTTTAGCTGAAGGAAGAATACCTTAAACCTGGAGAGTTGAAACCCGTGGAATGGGTACCATGCAATATGACTTCAAAGGGTCTTCATTTGCTCACCGAACCTCTCCAATCCTATCACTGCTGCGTTTATTGCCCCTGTACACATGCTTGATTCTCTTTCGGAGACATAGCAATCCATAGGTTTTAAGATACTTACTAGTCAGGTACATTCTTAGGCGTTTAATATGAGGGTGTTGAGTCCATTTCGTTGAGCAAGGAGTAGCTCTTGTCTATTCCATATTTGGCTTAAGGAACTTTATCTGTGCTCATTTCAATCTCTGGTTTTATGCAGCACCCCAACTCACCTTTACCCTTAAGCAAGCATAAGTTGGTTTTCTAAATTTGAGACCCTGTTCTGTTCTGTAATTCAGTTCCTGTGTAGCCAAGTTTACATTCCGTGTATTACTGATATCTTATGATGTTTCTTTTTCTGTGTGACTTATTTCAGTTAGAATCATCATACCTGAATCCACTCATTGTGCTGCTAAGGGCCTGATGACACAGATTTCATTGCTGAGTGATATTGCTTTGTAAGTAAATACCACAACTTCTTTATCCATTTTTCACTTTCTGCGATGTTGAACTTGTACTGTAACGAGGTTCTTGTAAACAGAGGCGTTCCCAAACTTTGGGGTGGCTGTGTCTTTTTGATTTTAATTTCCCTAAGCTATAGGACCATAAGTGGAAGTGCCCTAGGCTCTGTTGCTTTGTTTTTTAGATGTTTCAGGAAACACCATACACTTCTCCCGAGTGTCTGTTGGCAATTTACATCCCGCCCATCAGCATAACAAGGCTCCCGTTCTCCATGGCCTGTCCTGCCTTCTGGATTTTACACTTTTTTCAGATGGCCCTTTTGACCGGGGGAAATGAGACTTCATTGTAGTGCAGATTTCCTTTGCAAGCTTGCTTGGTTGGCCAAAAAGGGCGTATGCGTTTTTTCCTGAATATATTCAGAAAAAACGCATACGCCCTTTTTGGCCAAGTGCATCATTGTGGACGTTCTGCCTCTTTTCCTATGCTTTCAATGCAATTCCAGTCTACCTCCTGAAATCGGTTTCCTGCAATTCTGCCCCGCTTTCAAGTCCTCTTGGCAGCCTTACTTCAGTCTATTTTTGGACGATAGCTGTCATTTATAACTCTGCAGGTTTGTGAATTACAGTGCCCCTGAGCTCCTTTCTTCAACTTGCTTTCTTGTGACCTGGCCGCAACACCGCAGGATGGCTTCAGGCCCTAATCTGGTTCCGGCACGGCACGCTGAGCCTTTGGTTAATTCCTCTTCCTGGTGGGAAATGAGAGTTAAATTTGCCCGTCCAGACACCTCCAGCTAGCCTCTCCTTGGTTCTCGCTATTCCTGTTCATCTTCCGCAGAAATTGCAAACTGGGCCAAACAGGAGGTTAAAGGCGCTGACTCTCCAAGTGGGGAGAGTGTTAGTAAAGCGTCTGGAAGGTTGCACCCGAGTACCAGGGGAGGAAAACTGAGACATATTGGAAACACGTCTCCCGTTCACACGGTTGATCATACTCTGGGTTCCACATGCATGTTTTAGCTGAAGGAAGAATACCTTAAACCTGGGTAGTTGAAACCCGTGGAATGGGTACCATGCAATATGACTTCAAAGGGTCTTCATTTGCTCACCGAACCTCTCCAATCCTATCACTGCTGCGTTTATGCCCCTGTACACATGCTTGATTCTCTTTCGGAGACATAGCAATCCATAGGTTTTAAGATACTTACTAGTCAGGTACATTCTTAGGCGTTTAATATGCGGTGTTGAGTCCATTTCGTTGAGCAAGGAGTAGCTCTTGTCTATTCCATATTTGGCTTAAGGAACTTTATCTGTGCTCATTTCAATCTCTGGTTTTATGCAGCACCCCAACTCACCTTTCCCCTTAAGCAAGCATAAGTTGGTTTTCTAAATTTGAGACCCTGTTCTGTTCTGTAATTCAGTTCCTGTGTAGCCAAGTTTACATTCCGTGTATTACTGATATCTTATGATGTTTCTTTTTCTGTGTGACTTATTTCAGTTAGAATCATCATACCTGAATCCACTCATTGTGCTGCTAAGGGCCTGATGACATAGATTTCATTGCTGAGTGATATTGCTTTGTAAGTAAATACCACAACTTCTTTATCCATTTTTCACTTTCTGCGATGTTGAACTTGTACTGTAAACGAGGTTCTTGTAAACAGAGGCGTCCCAAACTTTGGGGTGGCTGTGTCTTTTTGATTTTAATTTCCCTAAGCTATAGGACCATAAGTGGAAGTGCCCTAGGCTCTGTTGCTTTGTTTTTTAGATGTTTCAGGAAACACCATACACTTCTCCCGAGTGTCTGTTGGCAATTTACATCCCGCCCATCAGCATAACAAGGCTCCCAGTTCTCCATGGCCTGTCCTGCCTTTCTGGATTTTACACTTTTTTCAGATGGCCCTTTTGACCGGGGGGAAGTGAGACTTCATTGTAGTGCAGATATCCTTTGCAAGCTTGCTTGGTTGGCCAAAAAGGGCGTATGCGTTTTTTCCTGAATATATTCAGGAAAAAACGCATACGCCCTTTTTGGCCAAGTGCATCATTGTGGACGTTCTGCCTCTTTTCCTATGCTTTCAATGCAATTCCAGTCTACCTCCTGAAATCGGTTTCCTGCAATTCTGCCCCGCTTTCAAGTCCTCTTGGCAGCCTTACTTCAGTCTATTTTTGGACGATAGCTGTCATTTATAACTCTGCAGGTTTGTGAATTACAGTGCCCCTGAGCTCCTTTCTTCAACTCGCTTTCTTGTGACCTGGCCGCAACACCGCAGGATGGCTTCAGGCCCTAATCTGGTTCCGGCACGGCACGCTGAGCCTTTGGTTAATTTCTCTTCCTGGTGGGAAATGAGAGTTAAATTTGCCCGTCCAGACACCTCCAGCTAGTCTCTCATTGGTTCTCGCTATTCCTGTTCATCTTCCGCAGAAATTGCAAACTGGGCCAAACAGGAGGTTAAAGGCGCTGACTCTCCAAGTGGGGAGAGTGTTAGTAAAGCGTCTGGAATGTTGCACCCGAGTACCAGGGGAGGAAAACTGAGACATATTTGAACACGTCTCCCGATCACATGGTTGATCATACTCTGGGTTCCACATGCATGTTTTAGCTGAAGGAAGAATACCTAAAACCTGGGTAGTTGAAACCCGTGGAATGGGTACCATGCAATATGACTTCAAAGGGTCTTCATTTGCTCACCGAACCTCTCCAATCCTATCACTGCTGCGTTTATGCCCCTGTACACATGCTTGATTCTCTTTCGGAGACATAGCAATCCATAGGTTTTAAGATACTTACTAGTCAGGTACATTCTTAGGCGTTTAATATGCGGTGTTGAGTCCATTTCGTTGAGCAAGGAGTAGCTCTTGTCTATTCCATATTTGGCTTAAGGAACTTTATCTGTGCTCATTTCAATCTCTGGTTTTTATGCAGCACCCCAACTCACCTTTCCCCTTAAGCAAGCATAGTTTTTTT
>NW_022983396.1:0-32952 GCF_011762595.2 Tursiops truncatus
CGGCAGCACACGTTTACTGGACACCTAGGAGGCTAGCGTGGGCACCCTGTTGCCGGCAGCAACACTGAGTACCCCAGGCGCACCTGGGTCTGCTAAGCAACATCCAGTCCCGTAGCCTTTAGAGCCCCTCTGTGCTTGCCGAGCATAGGGAAACGCACTGCACTCCCTTTTGGAGCGTCTTAATTTCCTCAGCACTCGGGCACAGTTCACGAACACCGTTCTGGCACGTCCCACGTGGCGTAGAAGTCTTAGGCGTTGCCCTAGTCTGAGCAGCACTCAGAGTAACCCTCGGCTTCGCATTCCATCTGGGACCTCCTGCCTGAAATCACCGTGCCTCCTAGAGGAAGTCGGCTTGCGTTCTGACTGCAGTTTAAGTCCTGTTCTTCCTGTGGCACTGCAGGCTTTTGAATAGCCACAGGCCCAGAGGAGCAGCTACGGCGTTCCTTGGTTGAGGCAGTTCGCTTGATGCAGAACACTCTACTTCGAGAAGCTGATTCAGGGAAAGACACACAGGGTAACCTGTGTCTCTTTGGACTTGTTAGAAAACCACAGTGGGGTATGCTGAGTGTGCCCATGGAAACGGGGGCCTGCTGGAACTAGCCTTGCTTTCCCATTTTGAAGGCTGCATTCATGCTGCCTTGAAGCTGCCTGACATTCCCTGCTCTTGACAGGCCTGTAAACACTGTAAGAATGCTTCTGGGGTGAAAATGAATTTGCTGTGTAAACCAGGTGCTTCTGCGCCTGTGGTGTGGTCACCCTGACAAGCTCTAGCGCTAAAAGGAAACTCAACGTGTGAACTTGCCTCCAGCTTAGGCCTTTAGTACCCATGTAGATACGGAGGCATTCAGCTCTTTCCATGAGTTCTTAGTCACTTATATGCTTTATTTTAAAGGAAGTACACTTCTGAGGACTCCTGGCCTATCGGGTATGCATCATTTCCCCTCCAAGTTCACTGAGTACATCCAGTCCCCTGCTTGCCGGCTGCGAAACTTCCACTCCCATTTGTTGATCCCTCGGAGGCCCTCTGTGCGTGCCTAGAGACGGGCAACACACTGTACGTTCCTTGAGGAGAGCTACATTTCCAGAGACCTCGAACGGCCTCAGGACAACATTGCTGGTGAGTCCGAAGTGCCCAGGAAGACTTTGTCATGGCGCTTGTGTGAGCTGCCATGTGATAACACTCTGCTTTGACTGTTTCGAGGCCCTCGTACCTGCAGTCACTCTGCTCGAGGAGAAAGTCAGCATCTTGCCATGCGGTGTCGCTGACGGCACACCCAGCAGAAACACATGCCTGGAAGTAAGGCCCTGATTTGCCATGCAGAAGCGGAGGCGTGCAGCAGTTTCCATGAGCCGGTGGCCTGTGCTCTGCGTACCTTTAACGTGGACACCTAGGAAGCTAGCGTGGGCACCCTGTTGCCGGCAGGAACACTGAATAGCCCCAGGCGCACCTGGGTCTGCTAAGCAACATCCAGTCCCGTAGCCCTTTAGAGCCCCTCTGTGCATGCCGAGCTAGGGAAACGCACTGCATTCTCTTTTGGAGCGTCTTAATTTCCTCAGCACTCGCGCACGTTCACGAACACCGTTCTGGCACGTTCCATATGGCGTAGAAGTCTTAGGCGTTGCCCTAGTCTGAGCTGCACTCAGAGTAACCCTCGGCTTCGCATTCCATCCAGGACCTCCTGCCTGAAGTCACCATGCCTCCTAGAGGAAGTCGGCTTGCGTTCTGACTGCAGTTTAAGTCCTGTTCTTCCTGCGGCACTGCAGGCTTTTGAATAGCCACAGGCCCAGAGGAGCAGCTTCGGCGTTCCTTGGTTGAGGCAGTTCGCTTGATGCAGAACACCCTACTTCGAGAAGCTGATTCAGGGAAGGAAACACAGGGTAACCTGTGTCTCTTTGGACTTGTTATAAACCACAATGGGGTATGCTGAGTGTGCCCATGGAAACGGGGGCCTGCTGGAACTAGCCTTGCTTTCCCATTTTGAAGGCTGCATTCATGCTGCCTTGAAGCTGCCTGACATTCCCTGCTCTTGACAGGCCTGTAAACACTGTAAGAATGCTTCTGGGGTGAAAATGAATTTGCTGTGTAAACCAGGTGCTTCTGCGCCTGTGGTGTGGTCACCCTGACAAGCTCTAGCGCTAAAAGGAAACTCAACGTGTGAACTTGCCTCCAGCTTCAGACCTTAGTACCCATGTAGATACGGAGGCATTCAGCTCTTTCCATGAGTTCTTAGTCGCCTATATGCTTTATTATGAAGGAATTACACTTCTGAGGACTCCTAGTCCTCTCGGGTATGCATCATTTCCCCTCCAAGTTCACTGAGTACCTCCAGACCCCGGCGTGCCGGCTGCGAAACTTCGAGTCCCATTTGTTGATCCCTTGGGAGGCCCTCTGTGCGTGCCTAGAGACGGGCAACACACTGTACGTTCCTTGAGGAGAGCTACATTTCCAGAGACCTCGAACGGCCTCAGGACAACATTGCTGCTGAGTCCGAAGTGCTCAGGAAGACTTTGTCATGGCCCTTGTGTGAGCTGCCATGTGATAACACTCTGCTTTGACTGTTTCGAGGCCCTCGTACCTGCAGTCACTCTGCTCGAGGAGAAAGTCAGCATCTTGCCATGCGGTGTCGCTGACGGCACACCCAGCAGAAACACATGCCTGGAAGTAAGGCCCTGATTTGCCGGTGCAGAAGCGGCGGCGTGCAGCAGTTTCCACGAGCCGGTGGTCTGTGCTCTGCGAACCTTTAACGGCAGCACAGTTTTCTGGACACCTAGGAGGCTAGCGTGGGCACCCTGTTGCCGGCAGCAACACTGAGTACCCCCAGGCGCACCTGGGTCTGCTAAGCAACATCCAGTCCCGTAGCCCTTTAGAGCCCCTCTGTGCTTGCCGAGCATAGGGAAACGCACTGCACTCTCCTTTTGGAGCGTCTTAATTTCCTCAGCACTCGGGCACGTTCACGAACACCGTTCTGGCACGTCCCACGTGGCGTAGAAGTCTTAGGCGTTGCCCTAGTCTGAGCAGCACTCAGAGTAACCCTCGGCTTTGCATTCCATCTGGGACCTCCTGCCTGAAATCACCGTGCCTCCTAGAGGAAGTCGGCTTGCGTTCTGACTGCAGTTTAAGTCCTGTTCTTCCTGTGGCACTGCAGGCTTTTGAATAGCCACAGGCCCAGAGGAGCAGCTACGGCGTTCCTTGGTTGAGGCAGTTCGCTTGATGCAGAACACTCTACTTCGAGAAGCTGATTCAGGGAAAGACACACAGGGTAACCTGTGTCTCTTTGGACTTGTTAGAAACCACAGTGGGGTATGCTGAGTGTGCCCATGGAAACGGGGGCCTGCTGGAACTAGCCTTGCTTTCCCATTTTGAAGGCTGCATTCATGCTGCCTTGAAGCTGCCTGACATTCCCTGCTCTTGACAGGCCTGTAAACACTGTAAGAATGCTTCTGGGGTGAAAATGAATTTGCTGTGTAAACCAGGTGCTTCTGCGCCTGTGGTGTGGTCACCCTGACAAGCTCTAGCGCTAAAAGGAAACTCAACGTGTGAACTTGCCTCCAGCTTAGGCCTTTAGTACCCATGTAGATACGGAGGCACTTCAGCTCTTTCCATGAGTTCTTAGTCACTTATATGCTTTATTTTAAAGGAAGTACACTTCTGAGGACTCCTGGCCTATCGGGTATGCATCATTTCCCCTCCAAGTTCACTGAGTACATCCAGTCCCCTGCTTGCCGGCTGCGAAACTTCGAGTCCCATTTGTTGATCCCTCGGAGGCCCTCTGTGCGTGCCTAGAGACGGGCAACACACTGTACGTTCCTTGAGGAGAGCTACATTTCCAAAGACCTCGAACGGCCTCAGGACAACATTGCTGGTGAGTCCGAAGTGCTCAGGAAGACTTTGTCATGGCTCTTGTGTGAGCTGCCATGTGATAACACTCTGCTTTGACTGTTTCGAGGCCCTCGTACCTGCAGTCACTCTGCTCGAGGAGAAAGTCAGCATCTTGCCATGCGGTGTCGCTGACGGCACACCCAGCAGAAACACATGCCTGGAAGTAAGGCCCTGATTTGCCATGCAGAAGCGGAGGCGTGCAGCAGTTTCCATGAGCCGGTGGCCTGTGCTCTGCGTACCTTTAACGTGGACACCTAGGAAGCTAGCGTGGGCACCCTGTTGCCGGCAGGAACACTGAATAGCCCCAGGCGCACCTGGGTCTGCTAAGCAACATCCAGTCCCGTAGCCCTTTAGAGCCCCCTCTGTGCATGCCGAGCTAGGGAAACGCACTGCATTCTCTTTTGGAGCGTCTTAATTTCCTCAGCACTCGCGCACGTTCACGAACACCGTTCTGGCACGTCCCACATGGCGTAGAAGTCTTAGGCGTTGCCCTAGTCTGAGCTGCACTCAGAGTAACCCTCGGCTTCGCATTCCATCCAGGACCTCCTGCCTGAAGTCACCATGCCTCCTAGAGGAAGTCGGCTTGCGTTCTGACTGCAGTTTAAGTCCTGTTCTTCCTGCGGCACTGCAGGCTTTTGAATAGCCACAGGCCCAGAGGAGCAGCTACGGCGTTCCTTGGTTGAGGCAGTTCGCTTGATGCAGAACACCCTACTTCGAGAAGCTGATTCAGGGAAAGACACACAGGGTAACCTGTGTCTCTTTGGACTTGTTATAAACCACAATGGGGTATGCTGAGTGTGCCCATGGAAACGGGGGCCTGCTGGAACTAGCCTTGCTTTCCCATTTTGAAGGCTGCATTCATGCTGCCTTGAAGCTGCCTGACATTCCCTGCACTTGACAGGCCTTTAAACACTGTAAGAATGCTTCTGGGGTGAAAATGAATTTGCTGTGTAAACCAGGTGCTTCTGCGCCTGTGGTGTGGTCACCCTGACAAGCTCTAGCGCTAAAAGGAAACTCAACGTGTGAACTTGCCTCCAGCTTAGACCTTTAGTACCCATGTAGATACGGAGGCATTCAGCTCTTTCCATGAGTTCTTAGTCGCTTATATGCTTTATTATGAAGGAATTACACTTCTGAGGACTCCTAGTCCTCTCGGGTATGCATCATTTCCCCTCCAAGTTCACTGAGTACCTCCAGACCCCGGCGTGCCGGCTGCGAAACTTCGAGTCCCATTTGTTGATCCCTTGGAGGCCCTCTGTGCGTGCCTAGAGACGGGCAACACACTGTACGTTCCTTGAGGAGAGCTACATTTCCAGAGACCTCGAACGGCCTCAGGACAACATTGCTGCTGAGTCCGAAGTGCTCAGGAAGACTTTGTCATGGCCCTTGTGTGAGCTGCCATGTGATAACACTCTGCTTTGACTGTTTCGAGGCCCTCGTACCTGGAGTCACTCTGCTCGAGGAGAAAGTCAGCATCTTGCCATGCGGTGTCGCTGACGGCACACCCAGCAGAAACACATGCCTGGAAGTAAGGCCCTGATTTGCCGGTGCAGAAGCGGCGGCGTGCAGCAGTTTCCACGAGCCGGTGGTCTGTGCTCTGCGAACCTTTAAACGGCAGCACAGTTTTCTGGACACCTAGGAGGCTAGCGTGGGCACCCTGTTGCCGGCAGCAACACTGAGTACCCCCAGGCGCACCTGGGTCTGCTAAGCAACATCCAGTCCCGTAGCCCTTTAGAGCCCCTCTGTGCTTGCCGAGCATAGGGAAACGCACTGCACTCTCTTTTGGAGCGTCTTAATTTCCTCAGCACTCGGGCACGTTCACGAACACCGTTCTGGCACGTCCACATGGCGTAGAAGTCTTAGGCGTTGCCCTAGTCTGAAGCAGCACTCAGAGTAACCCTCGGCTTCGCATTCCATCTGGGACCTCCTGCCTGAAATCACCGTGCCTCCTAGAGGAAGTCGGCTTGCGTTCTGACTGCAGTTTAAGTCCTGTTCTTCCTGTGGCACTGCAGGCTTTTGAATAGCCACAGGCCCAGAGGAGCAGCTACGGCGTTCCTTGGTTGAGGCAGTTCGCTTGATGCAGAACACTCTACTTCGAGAAGCTGATTCAGGGAAAGACACACAGGGTAACCTGTGTCTCTTTGGACTTGTTAGAAACCACAGTGGGGTATGCTGAGTGTGCCCATGGAAACGGGGGCCTGCTGGAACTAGCCTTGCTTTCCCATTTTGAAGGCTGCATTCATGCTGCCTTGAAGCTGCCTGACATTCCCTGCTCTTGACAGGCCTGTAAACACTGTAAGAATGCTTCTGGGGTGAAAATGAATTTGCTGTGTAAACCAGGTGCTTCTGCGCCTGTGGTGTGGTCACCCTGACAAGCTCTAGCGCTAAAAGGAAACTCAACGTGTGAACTTGCCTCCAGCTTAGGCCTTTAGTACCCATGTAGATACGGAGGCATTCAGCTCTTTCCATGAGTTCTTAGTCACTTATATGCTTTATTTTAAAGGAAGTACACTTCTGAGGACTCCTGGCCTATCGGGTATGCATCATTTCCCCTCCAAGTTCACTGAGTACATCCAGTCCCCTGCTTGCCGGCTGCGAAACTCCACTCCCATTTGTTGATCCCTCGGAGGCCCTCTGTGCGTGCCTAGAGACGGGCAACACACTGTACGTTCCTTGAGGAGAGCTACATTTCCAGAGACCTCGAACGGCCTCAGGACAACATTGCTGGTGAGTCCGAAGTGCTCAGGAAGACTTTGTCATGGCCCTTGTGTGAGCTGCCATGTGATAACACTCTGCTTTGACTGTTTCGAGGCCCTCGTACCTGCAGTCACTCTGCTCGAGGAGAAAGTCAGCATCTTGCCATGCGGTGTCGCTGACGGCACACCCAGCAGAAACACATGCCTGGAAGTAAGGCCCTGATTTGCCATGCAGAAGCGGAGGCGTGCAGCAGTTTCCATGAGCCGGTGGCCTGTGCTCTGCGTACCTTTAACGTGGACACCTAGGAAGCTAGCGTGGGCACCCTGTTGCCGGCAGGAACACTGAATAGCCCCAGGCGCACCTGGGTCTGCTAAGCAACATCCAGTCCCTGTAGCTCTTTAGAGCCCCTCTGTGCATGCCGAGCTAGGGAAACGCACTGCATTCTCTTTTGGAGCGTCTTAATTTCCTCAGCACTCGCGCACGTTCACGAACACCGTTCTGGCACGTCCCACATGGCGTAGAAGTCTTAGGCGTTGCCCTAGTCTGAGCTGCACTCAGAGTAACCCTCGGCTTCGCATTCCATCCGGGACCTCCTGCCTGAAGTCACCATGCCTCCTAGAGGAAGTCGGCTTGCGTTCTGACTGCAGTTTAAGTCCTGTTCTTCCTGCGGCACTGCAGGCTTTTGAATAGCCACAGGCCCAGAGGAGCAGCTTCGGCGTTCCTTGGTTGAGGCAGTTCGCTTGATGCAGAACACCCTACTTCGAGAAGCTGATTCAGGGAAGGAAACACAGGGTAACCTGTGTCTCTTGGACTTGTTATAAACCACAATGGGGTATGCTGAGTGTGCCCATGGAAACGGGGGCCTGCTGGAACTAGCCTTGCTTTCCCATTTTGAAGGCTGCATTCATGCTGCCTTGAAGCTGCCTGACATTCCCTGCACTTGACAGGCCTTTAAACACTGTAAGAATGCTTCTGGGGTGAAAATGAATTTGCTGTGTAAACCAGGTGCTTCTGCGCCTGTGGTGTGGTCACCCTGACAAGCTCTAGCGCTAAAAGGAAACGCAACGTGTGAACTTGCCTCCAGCTCAGACCTTTAGTACCCATGTAGATACGGAGGCATTCAGCTCTTTCCATGAGTTCTTAGTCGCCTTATATGCTTTATTTATGAAGGAATTACACTTCTGAGGACTCCTAGTCCTCTCGGGTATGCATCATTTCCCCTCCAAGTTCACTGAGTACCTCCAGACCCCGGCGTGCCGGCTGCGAAACTTCGAGTCCCATTTGTTGATCCCTTGGAGGCCCTCTGTGCGTGCCTAGAGACGGGCAACACACTGTACGTTCCTTGAGGAGAGCTACATTTCCAGAGACCTCGAACGGCCTCAGGACAACATTGCTGGTGAGTCCGAAGTGCTCAGGAAGACTTTGTCATGGCCCTTGTGTGAGCTGCCATGTGATAACACTCTGCTTTGACTGTTTCGAGGCCCTCGTACCTGGAGCCACTCTGCTCGAAGAGAAAGTCAGCATCTTGCCATGCGGTGTCGCTGACGGCACACCCAGCAGAAACACATGCCTGGAAGTAAGGCCCTGATTTGCCGGTGCAGAAGCGGCAGCGTGCAGCAGTTTCCACGAGCCGGTGGTCTGTGCTCTGCGAACCTTTAACGGCAGCACAGTTTTCTGGACACCTAGGAGGCTAGCGTGGGCACCCTGTTGCCGGCAGCAACACTGAGTACCCCCAGGCGCACCTGGGTCTGCTAAGCAACATCCAGTCCCGTAGCCCTTTAGAGCCCCTCTGTGCTTGCCGAGCATAGGGAAACGCACTGCACTCTCTTTTGGAGCGTCTTAATTTCCTCAGCACTCGGGCACGTTCACGAACACCGTTCTGGCACGTCCCACATGGCGTAGAAGTCTTAGGCGTTGCCCTAGTCTGAGCAGCACTCAGAGTAACCCTCGGCTTCGCATTCCATCTGGGACCTCCTGCCTGAAATCACCGTGCCTCCTAGAGGAAGTCGGCTTGCGTTCTGACTGCAGTTTAAGTCCTGTTCTTCCTGTGGCACTGCAGGCTTTTGAATAGCCACAGGCCCAGAGGAGCAGCTTACGGCGTTCCTTGGTTGAGGCAGTTCGCTTGATGCAGAACACTCTACTTCGAGAAGCTGATTCAGGGAAAGACACACAGGGTAACCTGTGTCTCTTTGGACTTGTTAGAAACCACAGTGGGGTATGCTGAGTGTGCCCATGGAAACGGGGGCCTGCTGGAACTAGCCTTGCTTTCCCATTTTGAAGGCTGCATTCATGCTGCCTTGAAGCTGCCTGACATTCCCTGCTCTTGACAGGCCTTTAAACACTGTAAGAATGCTTCTGGGGTGAAAATGAATTTGCTGTGTAAACCAGGTGCTTCTGCGCCTGTGGTGTGGTCACCCTGACAAGCTCTAGCGCTAAAAGGAAACTCAACGTGTGAACTTGCCTCCAGCTTAGGACCTTTAGTACCCATGTAGATACGGAGGCATTCAGCTCTTTCCATGAGTTCTTAGTCACTTATATGCTTTATTTAAGGAAGTACACTTCTGAGGACTCCTGGCCTATCGGGTATGCATCATTTCCCCTCCAAGTTCACTGAGTACATCCAGTCCCCTGCTTGCCGGCTGCGAAACTTCGACTCCCATTTGTTGATCCCTCGGAGGCCCTCTGTGCGTGCCTAGAGACGGGCAACACACTGTACGTTCCTTGAGGAGAGCTACATTTCCAGAGACCTCGAACGGCCTCAGGACAACATTGCTGCTGAGTCCGAAGTGCTCAGGAAGACTTTGTCATGGCCCTTGTGTGAGCTGCCATGTGATAACACTCTGCTTTGACTGTTTCGAGGCCCTCGTACCTGCAGTCACTCTGCTCGAGGAGAAAGTCAGCATCTTGCCATGCGGTGTCGCTGACGGCACACCCAGCAGAAACACATGCCTGGAAGTAAGGCCCTGGATTTGCCATGCAGAAGCGGAGGCGTGCAGCAGTTTTCCATGAGCCGGTGGCCTGTGCTCTGCGTACCTTTAACGTGGACACCTAGGAAGCTAGCGTGGGCACCCTGTTGCCGGCAGGAACACTGAATAGCCCCAGGCGCACCTGGGTCTGCTAAGCAACATCCAGTCCCGTAGCCCTTTAGAGCCCCTCTGTGCATGCCGAGCTAGGGAAACGCACTGCATTCTCTTTTGGAGCGTCTTAATTTCCTCAGCACTCGCGCACGTTCACGAACACCGTTCTGGCACGTCCCACATGGCGTAGAAGTCTTAGGCGTTGCCCTAGTCTGAGCTGCACTCAGAGTAACCCTCGGCTTCGCATTCCATCCAGGACCTCCTGCCTGAAGTCACCGTGCCTCCTAGAGGAAGTCGGCTTGCGTTCTGACTGCAGTTTAAGTCCTGTTCTTCCTGTGGCACTGCAGGCTTTTGAATAGCCACAGGCCCAGAGGAGCAGCTACGGCGTTCCTTGGTTGAGGCAGTTCGCTTGATGCAGAACACCCTACTTCGAGAAGCTGATTCAGGGAAGGAAACACAGGGTAACCTGTGTCTCTTTGGACTTGTTATAAACCACAAGTGGGGTATGCTGAGTGTGCCCATGGAAACGGGGGCCTGCTGGAACTAGCCTTGCTTTCCCATTTTGAAGGCAACATTCATGCTGCCTTTAAGCTGCCTGACATTCCCTGCACTTGACAGGCCTTTAAACACTGTAAGAATGCTTCTGGGGTGAAAATGAATTTGCTGTGTAAACCAGGTGCTTCTGCGCCTGTGGTGTGGTCACCCTGACAAGCTCTAGCGCTAAAAGGAAACTCAACGTGTGAACTTGCCTCCAGCTTAGGCCTTTAGTACCCATGTAGATACGGAGGCATTCAGCTCTTTCCATGAGTTCTTAGTCGCTTATATGCTTTATTATGAAGGAATTACACTTCTGAGGACTCCTAGTCCTCTCGGGTATGCATCATTTCCCCTCCAAGTTCACTGAGTACCTCCAGACCCTGCGTGCCGGCTGCGAAACTTCGAGTCCCATTTGTTGACCCTTGGAGTCCCTCTGTGCGTGCCTAGAGACGGGCAACACACTGTACGTTCCTTGAGGAGAGCTACATTTCCAGAGACCTCGAACGGCCTCAGGACAACATTGCTGCTGAGTCCGAAGTGCTCAGGAAGACTTTGTCATGGCCCTTGTGTGAGCTGCCATGTGATAACACTCTGCTTTGACTGTTTCGAGGCCCTCGTACCTGGAGTCACTCTGCTCGAGGAGAAAGTCAGCATCTTGCCATGCGGTGTCGCTGACGGCACACCCAGCAGAAAACACATGCCTGGAAGTAAGGCCCTGATTTGCCGGTGCAGAAGCGGCGGCGTGCAGCAGTTTCCACGAGCCGGTGGTCTGTGCTCTGCGAACCTTTAACGGCAGCACAGTTTTCTGGACACCTAGGAGGCTAGCGTGGGCACCCTGTTGCCGGCAGCAACACTGAGTAGCCCCAGGCGCACCTGGGTCTGCTAAGCAACAGTCCAGTCCCGTAGCCCTTTAGAGCCCCTCTGTGCTTGCCGAGCATAGGGAAACGCACTGCACTCTCTTTTGGAGCGTCTTAATTTCCTCAGCACTCGGGCACGTTCACGAACACCGTTCTGGCACGTCCCACGTGGCGTAGAAGTCTTAGGCGTTGCCCTAGTCTGAGCAGCACTCAGAGTAACCCTCGGCTTCGCATTCCATCTGGGACCTCCTGCCTGAAATCACCGTGCCTCCTAGAGGAAGTCGGCTTGCGTTCTGACTGCAGTTTAAGTCCTGTTCTTCCTGTGGCACTGCAGGCTTTTGAATAGCCACAGGCCCAGAGGAGCAGCTACGGCGTTCCTTGGTTGAGGCAGTTCGCTTGATGCAGAACACTCTACTTCGAGAAGCTGATTCAGGGAAAGACACACAGGGTAACCTGTGTCTCTTTGGACTTGTTAGAAACCACAGTGGGGTATGCTGAGTGTGCCCATGGAAACGGGGGCCTGCTGGAACTAGCCTTGCTTCCCATTTTGAAGGCTGCATTCATGCTGCCTTGAAGCTGCCTGACATTCCCTGCTCTTGACAGGCCTGTAAACACTGTAAGAATGCTTCTGGGGTGAAAATGAATTTGCTGTGTAAACCAGGTGCTTCTGCGCCTGTGGTGTGGTCACCCTGACAAGCTCTAGCGCTAAAAGGAAACTCAACGTGTGAACTTGCCTCCAGCTTAGGCCTTTAGTACCCATGTAGATACGGAGGCATTCAGCTCTTTCCATGAGTTCTTAGTCACTTATATGCTTTATTTTAAAGGAAGTACACTTCTGAGGACTCCTGGCCTATCGGGTATGCATCATTTCCCCTCCAAGTTCACTGAGTACATCCAGTCCCCTGCTTGCCGGCTGCGAAACTTCGAGTCCCATTTGTTGATCCCTCGGAGGCCCTCTGTGCGTGCCTAGAGACGGGCAACACACTGTACGTTCCTTGAGGAGAGCTACATTTCCAGAGACCTCGAACGGCCTCAGGACAACATTGCTGGTGAGTCCGAAGTGCTCAGGAAGACTTTGTCATGGCCCTTGTGTGAGCTGCCATGTGATAACACTCTGCTTTGACTGTTTCGAGGCCCTCGTACCTGCAGTCACTCTGCTCGAGGAGAAAGTCAGCATCTTGCCATGCGGTGTCGCTGACGGCACACCCAGCAGAAACACATGCCTGGAAGTAAGGCCCTGATTTGCCATGCAGAAGCGGAGGCGTGCAGCAGTTTCCATGAGCCGGTGGCCTGTGCTCTGCGTAACCTTTAACGTGGACACCTAGGAAGCTAGCGTGGGCACCCTGTTGCCGGCAGAACACTGAAGTAGCCCCAGGCGCACCTGGGTCTGCTAAGCAACATCCAGTCCCGTAGCCCTTTAGAGCCTCTCTGTGCTTGCCGAGCGTAGGGAAACGCACTGCACTCTCTTTTGGAGCGTTCTTAATTTCCTCAGCACTCGCGCACGTTCACGAACACCGTTCTGGCACGTCCCACATGGTGTAGAAGTCTTAGGCGTTGCCCTAGTCTGAGCAGCACTCAGAGTAACCCTCGGCTTCGCATTCCATCTGGGACCTCCTGCCTGAAATCACCGTGCCTCCTAGAGGAAGTCGGCTTGCGTTCTGACTGCAGTTTAAGTCCTGTTCTTCCTGTGGCACTGCAGGCTTTTGAATAGCCACAGGCCCAGAGGAGCAGCTACGGCGTTCCTTGGTTGAGGCAGTTCGCTTGATGCAGAACACCCTACTTCGAGAAGCTGATTCAGGGAAGGAAACACAGGGTAACCTGTGTCTCTTTGGACTTGTTATAAACCACAATGGGGTATGCTGAGTGTGCCCATGGAAACGGGGGCCTGCTGGAACTAGCCTTGCTTTCCCATTTTGAAGGCTGCATTCATGCTGCCTTGAAGCTGCCTGACATTCCCTGCACTTGACAGGCCTTTAAACACTGTAAGAATGCTTCTGGGGTGAAAATGAATTTGCTGTGTAAACCAGGTGCTTCTGCGCCTGTGGTGTGGTCACCCTGACAAGCTCTAGCGCTGAAAGGAAACTCAACGTGTGAACTTGCCTCCAGCTTAGGCCTTTAGTACCCATGTAGATACGGAGGCATTCAGCTCTTTCCATGAGTTCTTAGTCACTTATATGCTTTATTTTAAAGGAAGTACACTTCTGAGGACTCCTGGCCTATCGGGTATGCATCATTTCCCCTCCAAGTTCACTGAGTACATCCAGTCCCCTGCTTGCCGGCTGCGAAACTTCCACTCCATTTGTTGATCCCTCGGAGGCCCTCTGTGCGTGCCTAGAGACGGGCAACACACTGTACGTTCCTTGAGGAGAGCTACATTTCCAGAGACCTCGAACGGCCTCAGGACAACATTGCTGCTGAGTCCGAAGTGCTCAGGAAGACTTTGTCATGGCCTTGTGTGAGCTGCCATGTGATAACACTCTGCTTTGACTGTTTCGAGGCCCTCGTACCTGCAGTCACTCTGCTCGAGGAGAAAGTCAGCATCTTGCCATGCGGTGTCGCTGACGGCACACCCAGCAGAAACACATGCCTGGAAGTAAGGCCCTGATTTGCCATGCAGAAGCGGAGGCGTGCAGCAGTTTCCATGAGCCGGTGGCCTGTGCTCTGCGTACCTTTAACGTGGACACCTAGGAAGCTAGCGTGGGCACCCTGTTGCCGGCAGGAACACTGAATAGCCCCAGGCGCACCTGGGTCTGCTAAGCAACATCCAGTCCCGTAGCCCTTTAGAGCCCCTCTGTGCTTGCCGAGCATAGGGAAACGCACTGCACTCTCTTTTGGAGCGTCTTAATTTCCTCAGCACTCGGGCACGTTCACGAACACCGTTCTGGCACGTCCCACATGGCGTAGAAGTCTTAGGCGTTGTCCTAGTCTGAGCAGCACTCAGAGTAACCCTCGGCTTCGCATTCCATCTGAGACCTCCTGCCTGAAATCACCGTGCCGCCTAGAGGAAGTCGGCTTGCGTTCTGACTGCAGTTTAAGTCCTGTTCTTCCTGCGGCACTGCAGGCTTTTGAATAGCCACAGGCCCAGAGGAGCAGCTTCGGCGTTCCTTGGTTGAGGCAGTTCGCTTGATGCAGAACACCCTACTTCGAGAAGCTGATTCAGGGAAGGAAACACAGGGTAACCTGTGTCTCTTTGGACTTGTTATAAACCACAATGGGGTATGCTGAGTGTGCCCATGGAAATGGGGGCCTGCTGGAACTAGCCTTGCTTTCCCATTTTGAAGGCTGCATTCATGCTGCCTTGAAGCTGCCTGACATTCCCTGCACTTGACAGGCCTTTAAACACTGTAAGAATGCTTCTGGGGTGAAAATGAATTTGCTGTGTAAACCAGGTGCTTCTGCGCCTGTGGTGTGGTCACCCTGACAAGCTCTAGCGCTAAAAGGAAAACGCAACGTGTGAACTTGCCTCCAGCTCAGACCTTTAGTACCCATGTAGATACGGAGGCATTCAGCTCTTTCCATGAGTTCTTAGTCGACTTATATGCTTTATTTAGAAGGAAGTACACTTCTGAGGACTCCTAGTCCTACTCGGTATGCATCATTTCCCCTCCAAGTTCACTGAGTACATCCAGTCCCCTGCGTGCCGGCTGCGAAACTTCGAGTCCCATTTGTTGATCCCTCGGAGGCCCTCTGTGCGTGCCTAGAGACGGGCAACACACTGTACGTTCCTTGAGGAGAGCTACATTTCCAGAGACCTCGAACGGCCTCAGGACAACATTGCTGGCTGAGTCCCGAAGTGCTCAGGAAGACTTTGTCATGGCCCTTGTGTGAGCTGCCATGTGATAACACTCTGCTTGACTGTTTCGAGGCCCTCGTACCTGGCAGTCACTCTGTCTCGAGGAGAAAGTCAGCATCTTGCCATGCGGTGTCGCTGACGGCACACCCAGCAGAAACACATGCCTGGAAGTAAGGCCCTGATTTGCCAGTGCAGAAGCGGAGGCGTGCAGCAGTTTCCATGAGCCGGTGGCCTGTGCTCTGCGTACCTTTAACGTGGACACCTAGGAAGCTAGCGTGGGCACCCTGTTGCCGGCAGCAACACTGAATAGCCCCAGGCGCACCTGGGTCTGCTAAGCAACATCCAGTCCCGTAGCCCTTTAGAGCCCCTCTGTGCTTGCCGAGCGTAGGGAAACGCACTGCACTCTCTTTTGGAGCGTCTTAATTTCCTCAGCACTCGGGCACGTTCACGAACACCGTTCTGGCACGTCCCACATGGCGTAGAAGTCTTAGGCGTTGCCCTAGTCTGAGCAGCACTCAGAGTAACCCTCGGCTTCGCATTCCATCTGGGACCTCCTGCCTGAAATCACCGTGCCTCCTAGAGGAAGTCGGCTTGCGTTCTGACTGCAGTTTAAGTCCTGTTCTTCCTGTGGCACTGCAGGCTTTTGAATAGCCACAGGCCCAGAGGAGCAGCTTCGGCGTTCCTTGGTTGAGGCAGTTCGCTTGATGCAGAACACTCTACTTCGAGAAGCTGATTCAGGGAAAGACACACAGGGTAACCTGTGTCTCTTTGGACTTGTTAGAAACCACAGTGGGGTATGCTGAGTGTGCCCATGGAAACGGGGGCCTGCTGGAACTAGCCTTGCTTTCCCATTTTGAAGGCTGCATTCATGCTGCCTTGAAGCTGCCTGACATTCCCTGCTCTTGACAGGCCTGTAAACACTGTAAGAATGCTTCTGGGGTGAGAATATGAATTTGCTGTGTAAACCAGGTGCTTCTGCGACTGTGGTGTGGTCAGCCTGACAAGCTCTAGCACTAAAAGGAAACTCAACGTGTGAACTTGCCTCCAGCTTAGCCTTTAGTACCCATGTAGATACGGAGGCATTCAGCTCTTTCCATGAGTTCTTAGTCAGCTTATATGCTTTATTTTAAAGGAAGTACACTTCTGAGGACTCCTGGCCTATCGGGTATGCATCATTTCCCCTCCAAGTTCACTGAGTACATCCAGAGCCCCTGCTTGCCGGCTGCGAAACTTCCGACGTCCCATTTGTTGATCCCTCGGAGGCCCTCTGTGCGTGCCTAGAGACGGGCAACACACTGTACGTTCCTTGAGGAGAGCTACATTTCCAGAGACCTCGAACGGCCTCAGGACAAGCATTGCTGGCTGAGTCCGAAGTGCTCAGGAAGACTTTGTCATGGCCTTGTGTGAGCTGCCATGTGATAACACTCTGCTTTGACTGTTTCGAGGCCCTCGTACCTGCAGTCACTCTGCTCGAGGAGAAAGTCAGCATCTTGCCATGCGGTGTCGCTGACGGCACACCCAGCAGAAACACATGCCTGGAAGTAAGGCCCTGATTTGCCATGCAGAAGCGGAGGCGTGCAGCAGTTTCCATGAGCCGGTGGCCTGTGCTCTGCGTACCTTTAACGTGGACACCTAGGAAGCTAGCGTGGGCACCCTGTTGCCGGCAGGAACACTGAATAGCCCCAGGCGCACCTGGGTCTGCTAAGCAACATCCAGTCCCGTAGCCCTTTAGAGCCCCTCTGTGCTGCCGAGCTAGGGAAACGCACTGCACTCTCTTTTGGAGCGTCTTAATTTCCTCAGCACTTCGCGCACGTTCACGAACACCGTTCTGGCACGTCCCACATGGCGTAGAAGTCTTAGGCGTTGCCCTAGTCTGAGCTGCACTCAGAGTAACCCTCGGCTTCGCATTCCATCCAGGACCTCCTGCCTGAAGTCACCATGCCTCCTAGAGGAAGTCGGCTTGCGTTCTGACTGCAGTTTAAGGTCCTGTTCTTCCTGCGGCAACTGCAGGCTTTTGAATAGCCACAGGCCCAGAGGAGCAGCTTACGGCGTTCCTTGGTTGAGGCAGTTCGCTTGATGCAGAACACCCTACTTCGAGAAGCTGATTCAGGGAAGGAAACACAGGGTAACCTGTGTCTCTTTGGACTTGTTATAAACCACAAGTGGGGTATGCTGAGTGTGCCCATGGAAACGGGGGCCTGCTGGAACTAGCCTTGCTTTCCCATTTTGAAGGCTGCATTCATGCTGCCTTGAAGCTGCCTGACATTCCCTACACTTGACAGGCCCTTTAAAACACTGTAAGAATGCTTCTGGGGTGAAAATGGAATTTGCTGTGTAAACCAGGTGCTTCTGCGCCTGTGGTTGTGGTCACCCTGACAAGCTCTAGCGCTAAAAGGAAACGCAACGTGTGAACTTGCCTCCAGCTCAGGACCTTTAGTACCCATGTAGATACGGAGGCATTCAGCTCTTTCCATGAGTTCTTAGTCAGCTTATATGCTTTATATTGAAAGGAAATTACACTTCTGAGGACTCCTAGTCCTATCGGGTATGCATCATTTCCCCTCCAAGTTCACTGAGTACCTCCAGTCCCCGGAGTGCCGGGGTGCTGGAGGTACTCAGTGAAACTTGGAGGGGAAATGATGCATACCCGAGGAGGGAGGCTAGAGGAGGGGGAAAGGGACGGGGAGGGAGGAGGGAGGGCTGGAGGAACTACCTTCTTTAGGATCTCTGCCGCCATAGGAGTCTCAGAAGTGTAATTCCTTCATAAAATAAAGCATATAAGCGACTAAGAACCATGGAAAGAGTGAATGCCTCCATATCTACATGGGTACTAAAAGGCCTGAGATGGAGCAAGTTCACACGCACACGCTTGCGGTCTATGACGCTCCTTCATGAGCGCTACGTGCTAGAGTGTGCCACATGAGGCAAGTGTGCAGTCCACGCGCACGTTCGTGTCCGCGGTGTCACAGACAGCAGAGTGCTCTCCGCATCACCGCCCACAGAATCTTCATCCTTTTCACCCACGCACGACAGCGAAGGCAGTGCTCTCCTAGGGCGACTTGAAAGCTGCCTGTCAAGGCAGCAGGGAAGTCACGGCAGACTCACACGAAGGGAGGCAAAGCATGTTTTCTTATCCTGCAGCCTTCAAAAGGGAAGCAAATGGCTCCGTTCAGCTAGGCCCCGTTCCAATGGCAGACTCGAGCATACCCATTGTGGTTTATAACAAGGCCAAGAGACACAGGTTACCTGTGTTTCCTTCCCTGCTAAATAAGCTCTCGAAAGTAGGGTCCTCTGCATCATAGCGATCCTGCGCTCAACAAGCGAAAAGCGGCGTTTCAGCGTAGCTAGTCATCCATACTGGGGGATGGCAAATTTGTTGTCCCACCCTCTTTGTCACCCGTTTCCCTCAGCTAGATGCCCGGCCTCGGCCCCGAACTCAGTGAGCACCGCTATCACAGCACACAACCATGTAGGGAACATAGCTTAGATGCTTCCTCTAGGAGGACGGTGACTTCAGGCAGGAGTGTCCTGGATGGAATGCAAGCCGAGGTTACTCTGAGTGCTGCTAGACTAGGGCAACGCCTAAGGACTTCTACGCCATGTGGGACGTGCCAGACCGTGTTCGTGAAACTGTGCGACGCCTGATTCCCTTCGACTGCCGCCCGATGTTCCTGCTAGGACGTATTTGTGGAAATTAAGACGCTCCAAAAAAAGATAGTGCAGTGCGTTCCCTAGCTCGGCAAGCCCAGAGGGGCTCTAAAGGGCTCGGGCGTATTAGTCGTCTGTCCCTGGAGTGTTGCTTAGAGACCCAGCGCCGCGTCCCCGCTCTGGGGACTATGTTCTCCAGTCGGTTACTTGCTGCCCCCCGGCAACAGGGTGCCCACGCTAGCTTCCTAGGTGTCCACGTTAAAGGTACGCAGAGCACAGGCCACCGGCTCATGGAAACTGCTGCACGCCTCCGCTTCTGCATGGCAAATCAGGGCCTTACTTCCAGGCATGTGTTTCTGCTGGGTGTGCCGTCAGCGACACCGCATGGCAAGATGCTGACTTTCTCCTCGAGCAGAGTGACTGCAGGTACGAGGGCCTCGAAACAGTCAAAGCAGAGTGTTATCACATGGCAGCTCACACAAGGGCCATGACAAAGTCTTCCTGAGCACTTCGGACTCAGCAGCAATGTTGTCCTGAGGCCGTTCGAGGTCTCTGGAAATGTAGCTCTCCTCAAGGAACGTACAGTGTGTTGCCCGTCTCTAGGCACGCACAGAGGGCCTCCGAGGGATCAACAAATGGGACTCGAAGTTTCGCAGCCGGCAAGCAGGGGACTGGATGTACTCAGTGAACTTGGAGGGGAAATGATGCATACCCGATAGGCCAGGAGTCCTCAGAAGTGTACTTCCTTTAAAATAAAGCATATAAGTGACTAAGAACTCATGGAAAGAGCTGAATGCCTCCGTATCTACATGGGTACTAAAGGCCTAAGCTGGAGGCAAGTTCACACGTTGAGTTTCCTTTTAGCGCTAGAGCTTGTCAGGGTGACCACACCACAGGCGCAGAAGCACCTGGTTTACACAGCAAATTCATTTTCACCCCAGAAGCATTCTTACAGTGTTTACAGGCCTGTCAAGAGCAGGGAATGTCAGGCAGCTTCAAGGCAGCATGAATGCAGCCTTCAAAATGGGAAAGCAAGGCTAGTTCCAGCAGGCCCCCGTTTCCATGGGCACACTCAGCATACCCCACTGTGGTTTCTAACAAGTCCAAAGAGACACAGGTTACCCTGTGTGTCTTTCCCTGAATCAGCTTCTCGAAGTAGAGTGTTCTGCATCAAGCGAACTGCCTCAACCAAGGAACGCCGTAGCTGCTCCTCTGGGCCTGTGGCTATTCAAAAGCCTGCAGTGCCACAGGAAGAACAGGACTTAAACTGCAGTCAGAACGCAAGCCGACTTCCTCTAGGAGGCACGGTGATTTCAGGCAGGAGGTCCCAGATGGAATGCGAAGCCGAGGGTTACTCTGAGTGCTGCTCAGACTAGGGCAACGCCTAAGACTTCTACGCCATGTGGGACGTGCCAGAACGGTGTTCGTGAACGTGCCCGAGTGCTGAGGAAATTAAGACGCTCCAAAAGAGAGTGCAGTGCGTTTCCCTATGCTCGGCAAGCACAGAGGGGCTCTAAAGGGCTACGGGACTGGATGTTGCTTAGCAGACCCAGGTGCGCCTGGGGTACTCAGTGTTGCTGCCGGCAACAGGGTGCCCACGCTAGCCTCCTAGGTGTCCAGAAAACTGTGCTGCCGTTAAAGGTTCGCAGAGCACAGACCACCGGCTCGTGGAAACTGCTGCACGCCGCCGCTTCTGCACCGGCAAATCAGGGCCTTACTTCCAGGCATGTGTTTCTGCTGGGTGTGCCGTCAGCGACACCGCATGGCAAGATGCTGACTTTCTCCTCGAGCAGAGTGACTGCAGGTACGAGGGCCTCGAAACAGTCAAAGCAGAGTGTTATCACATGGCAGCTCACACAAGGGCCATGACAAAGTCTTCCTGAGCACTTCGGACTCAGCAGCAATGTTGTCCTGAGGCCGTTCGAGGTCTCTGGAAATGTAGCTCTCCTCAAGGAACGTACAGTGTGTTGCCCGTCTCTAGGCACGCACAGAGGGCCTCCAAGGGATCAACAAATGGGACTCGAAGTTTCGCAGCCGGCACGCAGGGGTCTGGAGGTACTCAGTGAACTTGGAGGGGAAATGATGCATACCCGAGAGGACTAGGAGTCCTCAGAAGTGTAATTCCTTCATAATAAAGCATATAAGCGACTAAGAACTCATGGAAAGAGCTGAATGCCTCCGTATCTACATGGGTACTAAAGGTCTAAGCTGGAGGCAAGTTCACACGTTGAGTTTCCTTTTAGCGCTAGAGCTTGTCAGGGTGACCACACCACAGGCGCAGAAGCACCTGGTTTACACAGCAAATTCATTTTCACCCCAGAAGCATTCTTACAGTGTTTAAAGGCCTGTCAAGTGCAGGGAATGTCAGGCAGCTTCAAGGCAGCATGAATGCAGCCTTCAAAATGGGAAAGCAAGGCTAGTTCCAGCAGGCCCCCGTTTCCATGGGCACACTCAGCATACCCCATTGTGGTTTATAACAAGTCCAAAGAGACACAGGTTACCCTGTGTTTCCTTCCCTGAATCAGCTTCTCGAAGTAGGGTGTTCTGCATCAAGCGAACTGCCTCAACCAAGGAACGCCGTAGCTGCTCCTCTGGGCCTGTGGCTATTCAAAAGCCTGCAGTGCCAGCAGGAAGAACAGGACTTAAACTGCAGTCAGAACGCAAGCCGACTTCCTCTAGGAGGCACGGTGACTTCAGGCAGGAGGTCCTGGATGGAATGCGAAGCCGAGGGTTACTCTGAGTGCAGCTCAGACTAGGGCAACGCCTAAGACTTCTACGCCATGTGGGACGTGCCAGAACGGTGTTCGTGAACGTGCGCGAGTGCTGAGGAAATTAAGACGCTCCAAAAGAGAATGCAGTGCGTTTCCCTAGCTCGGCATGCACAGAGGGGCTCTAAAGGGCTACGGGACTGGATGTTGCTTAGCAGACCCAGGTGCGCCTGGGGGTACTCAGTGTTCCTGCCGGCAACAGGGTGCCCACGCTAGCTTCCTAGGTGTCCACGTTAAAGGTACGCAGAGCACAGGCCACCGGCTCATGGAAACTGCTGCACGCCTCCGCTTCTGCATGGCAAATCAGGGCCTTACTTCCAGGCATGTGTTTCTGCTGGGTGTGCCGTCAGCGACACCGCATGGCAAGATGCTGACTTTCTCCTCGAGCAGAGTGACTGCAGGTACGAGGGCCTCGAAACAGTCAAAGCAGAGTGTTATCACATGGCAGCTCACACAAGGGCCATGACAAAGTCTTCCTGAGCACTTCGGACTCACCAGCAATGTTGTCCTGAGGCCGTTCGAGGTCTCTGGAAATGTAGCTCTCCTCAAGGAACGTACAGTGTGTTGCCCGTCTCTAGGCACGCACAGAGGGCCTCCGAGGGATCAACAAATGGGAGTGGAAGTTTCGCAGCCGGCAAGCAGGGGACTGGATGTACTCAGTGAACTTGGAGGGGAAATGATGCATACCCGATAGGCCAGGAGTCCTCAGAAGTGTACTTCCTTTAAAATAAAGCATATAAGTGACTAAGAACTCATGGAAAGAGCTGAATGCCTCCGTATCTACATGGGTACTAAAGGCCTAAGCTGGAGGCAAGTTCACACGTTGAGTTTCCTTTTAGCGCTAGAGCTTGTCAGGGTGACCACACCACAGGCGCAGAAGCACCTGGTTTACACAGCAAATTCATTTTCACCCCAGAAGCATTCTTACAGTGTTTACAGGCCTGTCAAGAGCAGGGAATGTCAGGCAGCTTCAAGGCAGCATGAATGCAGCCTTCAAAATGGGAAAGCAAGGCTAGTTCCAGCAGGCCCCCGTTTCCATGGGCACACTCAGCATACCCCACTGTGGTTTCTAACAAGTCCAAAGAGACACAGGTTACCCTGTGTGTCTTTCCCTGAATCAGCTTCTCGAAGTAGAGTGTTCTGCATCAAGCGAACTGCCTCAACCAAGGAACGCCGTAGCTGCTCCTCTGGGCCTGTGGCTATTCAAAAGCCTGCAGTGCCACAGGAAGAACAGGACTTAAACTGCAGTCAGAACGCAAGCCGACTTCCTCTAGGAGGCACGGTGATTTCAGGCAGGAGGTCCCAGATGGAATGCGAAGCCGAGGGTTACTCTGAGTGCTGCTCAGACTAGGGCAACGCCTAAGACTTCTACGCCACGTGGGACGTGCCAGAACGGTGTTCGTGAACGTGCGCGAGTGCTGAGGAAATTAAGACGCTCCAAAAGAGAGTGCAGTGCGTTTCCCTATGCTCGGCAAGCACAGAGGGGCTCTAAAGGGCTACGGGACTGGATGTTGCTTAGCAGACCCAGGTGCGCCTGGGGGTACTCAGTGTTCCTGCCGGCAACAGGGTGCCCACGCTAGCTTCCTAGGTGTCCAGAAAACTGTGCTGCCGTTAAAGGTACGCAGAGCACAGGACCACCGGCTCATGGAAACTGCTGCACGCCGCCGCTTCTGCACTGGCAAATCAGGGCCTTACTTCCAGGCATGTGTTTCTGCTGGGTGTGCCGTCAGCGACACCGCATGGCAAGATGCTGACTTTCTCCTCGAGCAGAGTGACTGCAGGTACGAGGGCCTCGAAACAGTCAAAGCAGAGTGTTATCACATGGCAGCTCACACAAGGGCCATGACAAAGTCTTCCTGAGCACTTCGGACTCAGCAGCAATGTTGTCCTGAGGCCGTTCGAGGTCTCTGGAAATGTAGCTCTCCTCAAGGAACGTACAGTGTGTTGCCCGTCTCTAGGCACGCACAGAGGGCCTCCGAGGGATCAACAAATGGGACTCGAAGTTTCGCAGCCGGCAAGCAGGGGACTGGATGTACTCAGTGAACTTGGAGGGGAAATGATGCATACCCGATAGGCCAGGAGTCCTCAGAAGTGTACTTCCTTTAAATAAAGCATATAAGTGACTAAGAACTCATGGAAAGAGCTGAATGCCTCCGTATCTACATGGGTACTAAAGGTCTAAGCTGGAGGCAAGTTCACACGTTGAGTTTCCTTTTAGCGCTAGAGCTTGTCAGGGTGACCACACCACAGGCGCAGAAGCACCTGGTTTACACAGCAAATTCATTTTCACCCCAGAAGCATTCTTACAGTGTTTACAGGCCTGTCAAGAGCAGGGAATGTCAGGCAGCTTCAAGGCAGCATGAATGCAGCCTTCAAAATGGGAAAGCAAGGCTAGTTCCAGCAGGCCCCCGTTTCCATGGGCACACTCAGCATACCCCACCTGTGGTTTCTAACAAGTCCAAAGAGACACAGGTTACCCTGTGTGTCTTTCCCTGAATCAGCTTCTCGAAGTAGAGGTGTTCTGCATCAAGCGAACTGCCTCAACCAAGGAACGCCGTAGCTGCTCCTCTGGGCCTGTGGCTATTCAAAAGCCTGCAGTGCCACAGGAAGAACAGGACTTAAACTGCAGTCAGAACGCAAGCCGACTTCCTCTAGGAGGCACGGTGATTTCAGGCAGGAGGTCCTAGATGGAATGCGAAGCCGAGGGTTACTCTGAGTGCTGCTCAGACTAGGGCAACGCCTAAGACTTCTACGCCATGTGGGACGTGCCAGAACGGTGTTCGTGAACGTGCGCGAGTGCTGAGGAAATTAAGACGCTCCAAAAGAGAAGTGCAGTGCGTTTCCCTATGCTCGGCAAGCACAGAGGGGCTCTAAAGGGCTACGGGACTGGATGTTGCTTAGCAGACCCAGGTGCGCCTGGGGCTACTCAGTGTTGCCTGCCGGCAACAGGGTGCCCACGCTAGCCTCCTAGGTGTCCACGTGCTGCCTTAAAGGTACGCAGAGCACAGGCCACCGGCTCATGGAAACTGCTGCACGCCTCCGCTTCTGCACTGGCAAATCAGGGCCTTACTTCCAGGCATGTGTTTCTGCTGGGTGTGCCGTCAGCGACACCGCATGGCAAGATGCTGACTTTCTCCTCGAGCAGAGTGACTGCAGGTACGAGGGCCTCGAAACAGTCAAAGCAGAGTGTTATCACATGGCAGCTCACACAAGGGCCATGACAAAGTCTTCCTGAGCACTTCGGACTCAGCAGCAATGTTGTCCTGAGGCCGTTCGAGGTCTCTGGAAATGTAGCTCTCCTCAAGGAACGTACAGTGTGTTGCCCGTCTCTAGGCACGCACAGAGGGCCTCCGAGGGATCAACAAATGGGAGTGGAAGTTTCGCAGCCGGCAAGCAGGGGACTGGATGTACTCAGTGAACTTGGAGGGGAAATGATGCATACCCGATAGGCCAGGAGTCCTCAGAAGTGTACTTCCTTTAAAATAAAGCATATAAGTGACTAAGAACTCATGGAAAGAGCTGAATGCCTCCGTATCTACATGGGTACTAAAGGCCTAAGCTGGAGGCAAGTTCACACGTTGAGTTTCCTTTTAGCGCTAGAGCTTGTCAGGGTGACCACACCACAGGCGCAGAAGCACCTGGTTTACACAGCAAATTCATTTTCACCCCAGAAGCATTCTTACAGTGTTTACAGGCCTGTCAAGAGCAGGGAATGTCAGGCAGCTTCAAGGCAGCATGAATGCAGCCTTCAAAATGGGAAAGCAAGGCTAGTTCCAGCAGGCCCCCGTTTCCATGGGCACACTCAGCATACCCCACTGTGGTTTCTAACAAGTCCAAAGAGACACAGGTTACCCTGTGTGTCTTTCCCTGAATCAGCTTCTCGAAGTAGAGTGTTCTGCATCAAGCGAACTGCCTCAACCAAGGAACGCCGTAGCTGCTCCTCTGGGCCTGTGGCTATTCAAAAGCCTGCAGTGCCACAGGAAGAACAGGACTTAAACTGCAGTCAGAACGCAAGCCGACTTCCTCTAGGAGGCACGGTGATTTCAGGCAGGAGGTCCCAGATGGAATGCGAAGCCGAGGGTTACTCTGAGTGCTGCTCAGACTAGGGCAACGCCTAAGACTTCTACGCCATGTGGGACGTGCCAGAACGGTGTTCGTGAACGTGCCCGAGTGCTGAGGAAATTAAGACGCTCCAAAAGAGAGTGCAGTGCGTTTCCCTATGCTCGGCAAGCACAGAGGGGCTCTAAAGGGCTACGGGACTGGATGTTGCTTAGCAGACCCAGGTGCGCCTGGGGGTACTCAGTGTTGCTGCCGGCAACAGGGTGCCCACGCTAGCCTCCTAGGTGTCCAGAAAACTGTGCTGCCGTTAAAGGTTCGCAGAGCACAGACCACCGGCTCGTGGAAACTGCTGCACGCCGCCGCTTCTGCACCGGCAAATCAGGGCCTTACTTCCAGGCATGTGTTTCTGCTGGGTGTGCCGTCAGCGACACCGCATGGCAAGATGCTGACTTTCTCCTCGAGCAGAGTGACTCCAGGTACGAGGGCCTCGAAACAGTCAAAGCAGAGTGTTATCACATGGCAGCTCACACAAGGGCCATGACAAAGTCTTCCTGAGCACTTCGGACTCAGCAGCAATGTTGTCCTGAGGCCGTTCGAGGTCTCTGGAAATGTAGCTCTCCTCAAGGAACGTACAGTGTGTTGCCCGTCTCTAGGCACGCACAGAGGGCCTCCGAGGGATCAACAAATGGGAGTGGAAGTTTCGCAGCCGGCACGCAGGGGTCTGGAGGTACTCAGTGAACTTGGAGGGGAAATGATGCATACCCGAGAGGCCAGGAGTCCTCAGAAGTGTACTTCCTTTAATAATAAAGCATATAAGCGACTAAGAACTCATGGAAAGAGCTGAATGCCTCCGTATCTACATGGGTACTAAAGGTCTGAAGCTGGAGGCAAGTTCACACGTTGAGTTTCCTTTTAGCGCTAGAGCTTGTCAGGGTGACCACACCACAGGCGCAGAAGCACCTGGTTTACACAGCAAATTCATTTTCACCCCAGAAGCATTCTTACAGTGTTTACAGGCCTGTCAAGAGCAGGGAATGTCAGGCAGCTTCAAGGCAGCATGAATGCAGCCTTCAAAATGGGAAAGCAAGGCTAGTTCCAGCAGGCCCCCGTTTCCATGGGCACACTCAGCATACCCCACTGTGGTTTCTAACAAGTCCAAAGAGACACAGGTTACCCTGTGTGTCTTTCCCTGAATCAGCTTCTCGAAGTAGAGTGTTCTGCATCAAGCGAACTGCCTCAACCAAGGAACGCCGTAGCTGCTCCTCTGGGCCTGTGGCTATTCAAAAGCCTGCAGTGCCACAGGAAGAACAGGACTTAAACTGCAGTCAGAACGCAAGCCGACTTCCTCTAGGAGGCACGGTGATTTCAGGCAGGAGGTCCAGATGGAATGCGAAGCCGAGGGTTACTCTGAGTGCTGCTCAGACTAGGGCAACGCCTAAGACTTCTACGCCATGTGGGACGTGCCAGAACGGTGTTCGTGAACGTGCCCGAGTGCTGAGGAAATTAAGACGCTCCAAAAGAGAGTGCAGTGCGTTTCCCTATGCTCGGCAAGCACAGAGGGGCTCTAAAGGGCTACGGGACTGGATGTTGCTTAGCAGACCCAGGTGCGCCTGGGGGTACTCAGTGTTGCTGCCGGCAACAGGGTGCCCACGCTAGCCTCCTAGGTGTCCAGAAAACTGTGCTGCCGTTAAAGGTTCGCAGAGCACAGACCACCGGCTCGTGGAAACTGCTGCACGCCGCCGCTTCTGCACCGGCAAATCAGGGCCTTACTTCCAGGCATGTGTTTCTGCTGGGTGTGCCGTCAGCGACACCGCATGGCAAGATGCTGACTTTCTCCTCGAGCAGAGTGACTCCAGGTACGAGGGCCTCGAAACAGTCAAAGCAGAGTGTTATCACATGGCAGCTCACACAAGGGCCATGACAAAGTCTTCCTGAGCACTTCGGACTCAGCCAGCAATGTTGTCCTGAGGCCGTTCGAGGTCTCTGGAAATGTAGCTCTCCTCAAGGAACGTACAGTGTGTTGCCCGTCTCTAGGCACGCACAGAGGGCCTCCAAGGGATCAACAAATGGGACTCGAAGTTTCGCAGACGGCACGCAGGGGTCTGGAGGTACTCAGTGAACTTGGAGGGGAAATGATGCATACCCGATAGGCCACGAGTCCTCAGAAGTGTAATTCCTTCATAATAAAGCATATAGGCGACTAAGAACTCATGGAAAGAGCTGAATGCCTCCGTATCTACATGGGTACTAAAGGTCTGAAGCTGGAGGCAAGTTCACACGTTGCGTTTCCTTTTAGCGCTAGAGCTTGTCAGGGTGACCACACCACAGGCGCAGAAGCACCTGGTTTACACAGCAAATTCATTTTCACCCCAGAAGCATTCTTACAGTGTTTAAAGGCCTGTCAAGTGCAGGGAATGTCAGGCAGCTTCAAGGCAGCATGAATGCAGCCTTCAAAATGGGAAAGCAAGGCTAGTTCCAGCAGGCCCCCGTTTCCATGGGCACACTCAGCATACCCCATTGTGGTTTATAACAAGTCCAAAGAGACACAGGTTACCCTGTGTGTCCTTCCCTGAATCAGCTTCTCGAAGTAGAGGTGTTCTGCATCAAGCGAACTGCCTCAACCAAGGAACGCCGTAGCTGCTCCTCTGGGCCTGTGGCTATTCAAAAGCCTGCAGTGCCAGCAGGAAGAACAGGACTTAAACTGCAGTCAGAACGCAAGCCGACTTCCTCTAGGAGGCACGGTGACTTCAGGCAGGAGGTCCTGGATGGAATGCGAAGCCGAGGGTTACTCTGAGTGCAGCTCAGACTAGGGCAACGCCTAAGACTTCTACGCCATGTGGGACGTGCCAGAACGGTGTTCGTGAACGTGCGCGAGTGCTGAGGAAATTAAGACGCTCCAAAAGAGAATGCAGTGCGTTTCCCTAGCTCGGCATGCACAGAGGGGCTCTAAAGGGCTACGGGACTGGATGTTGCTTAGCAGACCCAGGTGCGCCTGGGGCTATTCAGTGTTCCTGCCGGCAACAGGGTGCCCACGCTAGCTTCCTAGGTGTCCACGTTAAAGGTACGCAGAGCACAGGCCACCGGCTCATGGAAACTGCTGCACGCCTCCGCTTCTGCATGGCAAATCAGGGCCTTACTTCCAGGCATGTGTTTCTGCTGGGTGTGCCGTCAGCGACACCGCATGGCAAGATGCTGACTTTCTCCTCGAGCAGAGTGACTGCAGGTACGAGGGCCTCGAAACAGTCAAAGCAGAGTGTTATCACATGGCAGCTCACACAAGGGCCATGACAAAGTCTTCCTGAGCACTTCGGACTCACCAGCAATGTTGTCCTGAGGCCGTTCGAGGTCTCTGGAAATGTAGCTCTCCTCAAGGAACGTACAGTGTGTTGCCCGTCTCTAGGCACGCACAGAGGGCCTCCGAGGGATCAACAAATGGGAGCTGGAAGTTTCGCAGCCGGCAAGCAGGGACTGGATGTACTCAGTGAACTTGGAGGGGAAATGATGCATACCCGATAGGCCAGGAGTCCTCAGAAGTGTACTTCCTTTAAAATAAAGCATATAAGTGACTAAGAACTCATGGAAAGAGCTGAATGCCTCCGTATCTACATGGGTACTAAAGGCCTAAGCTGGAGGCAAGTTCACACGTTGAGTTTCCTTTTAGCGCTAGAGCTTGTCAGGGTGACCACACCACAGGCGCAGAAGCACCTGGTTTACACAGCAAATTCATTTTCACCCCAGAAGCATTCTTACAGTGTTTACAGGCCTGTCAAGAGCAGGGAATGTCAGGCAGCTTCAAGGCAGCATGAATGCAGCCTTCAAAATGGGAAAGCAAGGCTAGTTCCAGCAGGCCCCCGTTTCCATGGGCACACTCAGCATACCCCACTGTGGTTTCTAACAAGTCCAAAGAGACACAGGTTACCCTGTGTGTCTTTCCCTGAATCAGCTTCTCGAAGTAGAGTGTTCTGCATCAAGCGAACTGCCTCAACCAAGGAACGCCGTAGCTGCTCCTCTGGGCCTGTGGCTATTCAAAAGCCTGCAGTGCCACAGGAAGAACAGGACTTAAACTGCAGTCAGAACGCAAGCCGACTTCCTCTAGGAGGCACGGTGATTTCAGGCAGGAGGTCCCAGATGGAATGCGAAGCCGAGGGTTACTCTGAGTGCTGCTCAGACTAGGGCAACGCCTAAGACTTCTACGCCATGTGGGACGTGCCAGAACGGTGTTCGTGAACGTGCCCGAGTGCTGAGGAAATTAAGACGCTCCAAAAGAGAGTGCAGTGCGTTTCCCTATGCTCGGCAAGCACAGAGGGGCTCTAAAGGGCTACGGGACTGGATGTTGCTTAGCAGACCCAGGTGCGCCTGGGGGTACTCAGTGTTGCTGCCGGCAACAGGGTGCCCACGCTAGCCTCCTAGGTGTCCAGAAAACTGTGCTGCCGTTAAAGGTTCGCAGAGCACAGACCACCGGCTCGTGGAAACTGCTGCACGCCGCCGCTTCTGCACCGGCAAATCAGGGCCTTACTTCCAGGCATGTGTTTCTGCTGGGTGTGCCGTCAGCGACACCGCATGGCAAGATGCTGACTTTCTCCTCGAGCAGAGTGACTCCAGGTACGAGGGCCTCGAAACAGTCAAAGCAGAGTGTTATCACATGGCAGCTCACACAAGGGCCATGACAAAGTCTTCCTGAGCACTTCGGACTCAGCAGCAATGTTGTCCTGAGGCCGTTCGAGGTCTCTGGAAATGTAGCTCTCCTCAAGGAACGTACAGTGTGTTGCCCGTCTCTAGGCACGCACAGAGGGACTCCAAGGGATCAACAAATGGGACTCGAAGTTTCGCAGCCGGCACGCAGGGGTCTGGAGGTACTCAGTGAACTTGGAGGGGAAATGATGCATACCCGAGAGGACTAGGAGTCCTCAGAAGTGTAATTCCTTCATAATAAAGCATATAAGCGACTAAGAACTCATGGAAAGAGCTGAATGCCTCCGAATCTACATGGGTACTAAAGGTCTAAGCTGGAGGCAAGTTCACACGTTGCGTTTCCTTTTAGCGCTAGAGCTTGTCAGGGTGACCACACCACAGGCGCAGAAGCACCTGGTTTACACAGCAAATTCATTTTCACCCCAGAAGCATTCTTACAGTGTTTAAAGGCCTGTCAAGTGCAGGGAATGTCAGGCAGCTTCAAGGCAGCATGAATGCAGCCTTCAAAATGGGAAAGCAAGGCTAGTTCCAGCAGGCCCCCGTTTCCATGGGCACACTCAGCATACCCCACTGTGGTTTCTAACAAGTCCAAAGAGACACAGGTTACCCTGTGTGTCTTTCCCTGAATCAGCTTCTCGAAGTAGGGTGTTCTGCATCAAGCGAACTGCCTCAACCAAGGAACGCCGTAGCTGCTCCTCTGGGCCTGTGGCTATTCAAAAGCCTGCAGTGCCACAGGAAGAACAGGACTTAAACTGCAGTCAGAACGCAAGCCGACTTCCTCTAGGAGGCACGGTGACTTCAGGCAGGAGGTCCATGGATGGAATGCGAAGCCGAGGGTTACTCTGAGTGCTAGCTCAGACTAGGGCAACGCCTAAGACTTCTACGCCATGTGGGACGTGCCAGAACGGTGTTCGTGAACGTGCGCGAGTGCTGAGGAAATTAAGACGCTCCAAAAGAGAGTGCAGTGCGTTTCCCTAGCTCGGCAAGCACAGAGGGGCTCTAAAGGGCTACGGGACTGGATGTTGCTTAGCAGACCCAGGTGCGCCTGGGGCTATTCAGTGTTCCTGCCGGCAACAGGGTGCCCACGCTAGCTTCCTAGGTGTCCACGTTAAAGGTACGCAGAGCACAGGCCACCGGCTCATGGAAACTGCTGCACGCCTCCGCTTCTGCATGGCAAATCAGGGCCTTACTTCCAGGCATGTGTTTCTGCTGGGTGTGCCGTCAGCGACACCGCATGGCAAGATGCTGACTTTCTCCTCGAGCAGAGTGACTGCAGGTACGAGGGCCTCGAAACAGTCAAAGCAGAGTGTTATCACATGGCAGCTCACACAAGGGCCATGACAAAGTCTTCCTGAGCACTTCGGACTCACCAGCAATGTTGTCCTGAGGCCGTTCGAGGTCTCTGGAAATGTAGCTCTCCTCAAGGAACGTACAGTGTGTTGCCCGTCTCTAGGCACGCACAGAGGGCCTCCGAGGGATCAACAAATGGGACTGGAAGTTTCGCAGCCGGCAAGCAGGGGACTGGATGTACTCAGTGAACTTGGAGGGGAAATGATGCATACCCGATAGGCCAGGAGTCCTCAGAAGTGTACTTCCTTTAAAATAAAGCATATAAGTGACTAAGAACTCATGGAAAGAGCTGAATGCCTCCGTATCTACATGGGTACTAAAGGCCTAAGCTGGAGGCAAGTTCACACGTTGAGTTTCCTTTTAGCGCTAGAGCTTGTCAGGGTGACCACACCACAGGCGCAGAAGCACCTGGTTTACACAGCAAATTCATTTTCACCCCAGAAGCATTCTTACAGTGTTTACAGGCCTGTCAAGAGCAGGGAATGTCAGGCAGCTTCAAGGCAGCATGAATGCAGCCTTCAAAATGGGAAAGCAAGGCTAGTTCCAGCAGGCCCCCGTTTCCATGGGCACACTCAGCATACCCCACTGTGGTTTCTAACAAGTCCAAAGAGACACAGGTTACCCTGTGTGTCCTTTCCCTGAATCAGCTTCTCGAAGTAGAGTGTTCTGCATCAAGCGAACTGCCTCAACCAAGGAACGCCGTAGCTGCTCCTCTGGGCCTGTGGCTATTCAAAAGCCTGCAGTGCCACAGGAAGAACAGGACTTAAACTGCAGTCAGAACGCAAGCCGACTTCCTCTAGGAGGCACGGTGATTTCAGGCAGGAGGTCCCGGATGGAATGCGAAGCCGAGGGTTACTCTGAGTGCTGCTCAGACTAGGGCAACGCCTAAGACTTCTACGCCACTGTGGGACGTGCCAGAACGGTGTTCGTGAACGTGCGCGAGTGCTGAGGAAATTAAGACGCTCCAAAAGAGAATGCAGTGCGTTTCCCTAGCTCGGCATGCACAGAGGGGCTCTAAAGGGCTACGGGACTGGATGTTGCTTAGCAGACCCAGGTGCCCCTGGGGGTACTCAGTGTTGCTGCCGGCAACAGGGTGCCCACGCTAGCCTCCTAGGTGTCCAGAAAACTGTGCTGCCGTTAAAGGTTCGCAGAGCACAGACCACCGGCTCAGTGGAAACTGCTGCACGCCGCCGCTTCTGCACCTGGCAAATCAGGGCCTTACTTCCAGGCATGTGTTTCTGCTGGGTGTGCCGTCAGCGACACCGCATGGCAAGATGCTGACTTTCTCCTCGAGCAGAGTGACTGCAGGTACGAGGGCCTCGAAACAGTCAAAGCAGAGTGTTATCACATGGCAGCTCACACAAGGGCCATGACAAAGTCTTCCTGAGCACTTCGGACTCACCAGCAATGTTGTCCTGAGGCCGTTCGAGGTCTCTGTAAATGTAGCTCTCCTCAAGGAACGTACAGTGTGTTGCCCGTCTCTAGGCACGCACAGAGGGCCTCAGAGGGATCAACAAATGGTACTCGAAGTTTCGCAGCCGGCAAGCAGGGGGACTGGATGTACTCAGTGAACTTGGAGGGGAAATGATGCATA
>NW_022983397.1:0-33494 GCF_011762595.2 Tursiops truncatus
GCAGTGCACCGTCTCACTTCATCCTCCTGGAAGCTGGGGTCCAGATAGGCCTGACCTGCTTCCTGCTTGCAGAACATGGTCTCTTGGAGGCCGACCCTGAGACCCTGGGGTTTGCAGGTCTTTGTTCTGGCAGAAGGAAGAGGGAGGATGTGCCTTCTCAGATGTACCTGAGGCATCCAGAGTCCCCTCTGGGGAGAGGACACCCTCTTAGGCTCTCTGGGGGCAGGCCTGGCCTGCGCCCCTAGCTGCCCTGTCTATACCCATGTCCCCAGTAAAATCCCACTCACGGGAATGGTACTCACGCCCACCAGTCTGCTCCATGTCTGGGGCTGGCCCTAAGCCTGATCCTCTTCTGCAAAGCTCAGGCACCCTCGCACTCAGCCTCCACCTGGGCCCAGCTCACCTTGTCACACAGCCCCAGATGCTGCGGAGAGGAGCTGGTTAGGCGTTTGATTGAGGTGGGGTAGTGCTGCCCTCCTGCTAGCTGCTCTCCTTCTCCAAGGCCCGTGCCTGGGAAATCCCAGCCTAGCTGAGGGCTTTCCAGGAGGACATAATCTCCCCAGCTCTTTGCTTCACATGAAGTGGTACAAGGGAAAGGAGGAAGCTGACCCTGAGCAGAGGGTCCTGACCTTCATCCCTGACCCAAATTCCCACCCTCACAGCAGCCATGGCTGCCTTCCCTGCTCACTGCAGAGGGCAGGAGGGGGGTCTGAATTCCAGCCCCTTGTCCCTGTAGAAGGGCGAGCGTGGTGGGTTGAGTCGGGGCCGTTGATCCACGTCCAGGTCTGTCCTTTTTCAGAGGGTGGGAGGGCCTTGTTGGAAAGATATTGCCTGTAGGTCTCATTTTACTCATCAGCTGGTCAAATCAGAGAGCTAGTGGGTGTCCCCACAGTTGGGGACACAGCAGCCTAAGGTCCAGTTCTCTTTCCCATAAAGTGTCTGGACAGGAAGGATGGCTGAGAGGAGCAAAGGAGTGGGTGATGTAGGGTCAGGGCTCATACCTGACTTTGTTGGGGTGAAGGGTACATGAGGATTTCTCAAGGACCAGATGTGGAGTCAGGGGCAACCTGCCTGGGGACAAGGGCTGTGGTGTCTTTCCTGAGAAGACCTCCGCTCTGATAGGCTATGAGGCTTTCCTAAACCAGGAAAGCCAGATGCTGGAGGCATGAAAGGCAGGCCCCCCATTACAGGAAGTGCAGTGTGAGGACCTGGCAGAGGACCCTACACGGGATCCAGGGAGGATGGGGAAGGGGACTTCAGTCTGAAGGATGAGCAAATGGAAAGGCCCAGAGACAGGAATGCACAGGGAGGGTTTCATAATACCAAGTAACCATGTGTATTGCTAATTATTTGCTACTGTAATCACCTTCTTTTCCTCCCTTGACTTGGGGAAAGGACACAGCTTGACCAAGAGGCCACTGGGGCAACACCTGGACTGTGAAACCAGGTTGCACAGAAGCCCACCTCTCCTTCCTTCTCCAAGGCTGAGTGCGCAACCAGCGCCATCCTTCCCGGTTGCCACCTTCTGAGGTGCCCTGGCCATGCCCCCATGTGTCCCACAGGCCGGCTGAGTCCAGGAGCTACCCCAGGCCTCACAACCACATGGTCATTCCTCCAGAAAACTGTACAAGAATCTCCTTCTTGGCCTGTGGCCCCTCTATTGCTTTGGCCCATGACCTTTCCGGCTGTGTTCTCACCAACTCCCACACTGACCCCCCAGCCTGGTGTCTCATCCACAGCACTGGACAGGGAGCCACCTGGGGTCAAATCAGAAGAGACTTCCTGAGGCTGTGGGAGCCAAGAGGAGGAGGTGCCATTTCTGGATGGAGGTCAGGAAAGCCTTCCCCAGGCGGAAGGGCAGGGCAAGCAGAGGGACCAGGCGCAGAGATGGGGAAGAGCAGGGGCTCAGCGCTTTCTGGGTGGCTGCGGTGGATGAGGCAGCCTGACACCTGAGGCCTGCAGGGCAGGGGCTGAGGACAGCAGGGAGCATCCAGACCCAGACCCCGATGCCCCTGCCTCAAGGCAGCGGGGGAAATGGCCCAATCAGTGCTTGGCCTGAGCCCCTAGACAATGGTGTGGAGGACGGACAGTGGTCTGGGGAGAGCCTGGAACCAGAGAAGGTGGAGTGTGGAGGCTGTGGCTACACTTGAGAGAAGACGGTGGTAGGAGCTGGGCTGGGCTGGTGGGAGGCCAGAGGGAGTGTCCTCAGGAGGAAGAAGGAGCAGGTGGGGCTCCCAGGCTTTCAGCTCAGGGCTCCTGCGGCGGCACCCAGCCAACAGCAGCCAACAGCTCAGTGTGGACAACCAGGGGCACTCATGGGAGTCTTGAGCTCAGAGATACAGACCAGTGATGTGTGTCCCTGATAACTGGTATCTTGAGAAGGGGTGTCCCCAGGAATGTGTGAGGACTGGGAGGAGAAGCAGCCCGGATGCACCTGTGCCAGCCCTGCCTCTTAGGAGTAGGGTCCTTGGAGGAGACCGAACAGGAGCCACGGGGGAGGCAGGAGGGCACCCAGGAGATTGGCAGCAGGGGACAATCGGTCAAGGGCCATTTCAGGAGGACAGACGTGTCTCTAGAGTCCGTATAGTTGAAGACAAGGCTTGAGTGTGAATTTGGATCCAGTGAGGACTGGCCAGTCTGCAGTGGCCTTGAGTGTGAGAGGCGGCACTGAATTGGGGTCCCAGTGCAGATGACCCCTCCCATGCTTGGTTGAGGAGGGGTCAGGGGGGCAGGCCATGTCTGGTGGGGACCCGTGGAGAACTATTTAACCGAGAAAACAGTGAGGATGAATCCAGGACAGGAGACAGAGGGAGCCAAGCCCCTGACAGGCTGAGGGCTGGGCCCAAAAGACAAGATGGTGTGGGGTTGACTGTCTGTCTAGAGTTTAGCTAGGTGTGTAAGGCTCTAGAAGGAGCTGGTACAGTCATCCACTCATCAACATTAACTGATGACTACTCTGTGCCAGACAGTGCCTAGAGGAGGAGATTGAGTGCTGAATACACTCCTTTACCCTATTCCTGAGGAGACCAGAGTGTGGAGGCAGAGGGGACGTAAGACAGAGCCTGGTCTTCCCTCTCCTGGAGGACTCAATGCTCTTGAGCAACCCTGCCTATGACACTCCCCATGGGCCCCAGGAGAGGCCAAGATGTTGTCAGGGAGATGGAGAAACCATTTCTTCACCTTCCACAGGAGGCTTCCCGCTCCCACTGCCCAACAACCCCGTGAGGCAACAGCCCGGGCTGAGGCAAGTCCAGCTCACAGCCGGGGAGGAGATCAGGGATGGGGCAGGTCAGGAAGACGCGTGGTTGGGCCATTGCATCAGGCCCAGGAGGGGCATAAAGGAGGGTCCTGCGTGCTGGGAGGAGGCCGACTTGGAGACCATGGAGACTCAGAGGGCCAGCCTCGCCCTGGGGCGGTGGTCACTGTGGCTACTGCTGCTGGGACTAGTGGTGCCCTCGGCCAGCGCCCAGACCCTCAGCTACAGGGAAGCTGTGCTTCATGCTGTGGATCGTCTCAACGAGCGGTCCTCAGAAGCTAATCTCTACCGCCTCCTGGAGCTGGACCCGCCTCCCAAGGCCGTGAGTCAGGAGGACCCTGGGGAGGGGGCTGTCTCCCGCCAGCCCTGGCCACGCTGTCACCCCCTCTGCTCAGGCTGTACCTCCTGTCAGGAAGGGACTTCTCCCTCTAGGTGGGCTCCCACCTCTTCCAGGAAACCTTCCCAGAATTGGGTCCCCTCCCAGCATGAGGCTTCCTGCCTTAGCATCTCTGCTGTGGGAATAGGCGCCCTGTACACCCTGTTCAGGCTTAAGGGCCTTCTGGGAGCTCCAGGGATAGAGGGTGGTCACTGGCTCTGAGATGTGACTACCCTGTTTTGAGTCCGCTCTGCACTTCTTTGTTCCCTACTCGGAGGGCTCTGCTGGGCCTAGAGGTTCCGGTGACAGGATCTCCCCCTGCAGGCAGCCCCTGACTTCCCTCAGCCCGTCAGAGGTGCAGGTGGTCTCATCAGAGCTGGTCTGACGTCCCCTCCGGCTCTCTGTGTGCCCACGAGGCCAGGAGTGGGCTCCGTCCCCTTCCCCTGTGCACCCAGCACCATGCCAGGTCCCAGGCACACAGGAGGGGCTGGAGAGGCTGCCATCTAGGTGGGGGCAGGGAGACAGATCAGAGAAGGAAGCATGAGCCCGGGCCCAGTCTCCTTACTTTGATCCTTGACCAGGATCAGGACCTGGACACCCCGAAGCCTGTGAGCTTCACGGTGAAGGAGACTGTGTGCCTCAGGACGACCCAGCAGCCCCCGGAGCAGTGTGACTTCAAGGAGAATGGGGTGAGGCTGGGGGCTGGGGGCACTGGAGGTTGCTTCCCAGGGATGTAAACAGGGGGCTTCCGGGAATATTTCCAGCCCCTGTGCTGAGTTTGGGAGGTGATGGTCCGGGGGGTTCCAGTTTGACCTCGAGTCTCCCCTTCCAGCTGGTGAAACAGTGTGTGGGGACAGTCACCCTGGACCAGTCCAAGGACCAATTTGACATAAACTGTAATGAGGTGAGTGGCTCCTTCTGTGTTATGGAGCTGATAATGGGGTGGGTTGTGGAACATCCTTTGGACCAATTACCCGTTGCCCCTTCGAGGGCAGAGAAAGGCCCTTCTACCTGGCCCCTCCCTCACCTGAGCCCCAGGCCTCCAGGACTGGCTTTGCCATCCCTTAGAGCAGTGGTTCTCTAAGTGGGGTCCCACCCGGGAACTTGACAGAAAGGCAGATTCCCAGGCCCCACTCAGACCTCCTGAATCAGACTCTGGGCTGGGGCCCAGCCATTTGTATTTTCACAAGGCCTCCAGGGGATTTTGACTTCTGAATTCTGAGAGGCACTGACTGGAGTAATGTGCTTTCAGCCCCTACTCCCGTCTAGCTTTGCTGGGATGGGCTTGTGACCCTGGGAATCCCCTTGCCATCTGTGGACCCCAGTTTCCCCATACGTCTGTGGCTGTAGGGATTCATCCACATGCTCCAAAGGTCACAGCTTAAGGCTGAACAGGGCCCAGTGCTCCTGGTGTGTCCGTTAGGGGGTTGTTCATGTGGGGAGGGAGGTTTCTCGTCCTGACCCCTGCCTAGTCACAAAAGAAATAAATTTCATTGTGGTTCACAGCTTCAGAGTGTCAGGAGAATTCCTTTCTGGCCTCCAAATTGGCCAGGGCCATGGCTCCCTCCGTGGTCCCCGCCAGATTTCCGCATTCCACGTATTCTCAGAAAACGGTGAAGGATTGCCTGATGTCACACCCATTAAGGGCTTTTGGTGAACCCTGAGCCCAGGGAAGAGTCCTGAGGGTCTGATAAGTTCTGGTTCAGACTTCTGGATGGTGAAAAATAAATTCTTGTGAAAATAACTTCCTCCAGGCTTCAATTTCACTTTTCTCATTCTTACCACTTATTGGGACCAAGTCCTTACCTCTGGGATGCCTCCTCTGTGTGTGTGTGTGTGTGTGTGTGTGTGTGTGAGAGAGAGAGAGAGAGAGAGAGAGAGAGAGAGATCACTCCTGTAAACACAGTCGTGGGTGAGGCCCCTGTTCCTTCCAGGAGGACATGGGGAGAGGCAGCAGGGCCAACAGCGTCTCCATTCTCGGGTCGCTCTCGTGCCCTTCACACACCTCTGCCCTCCTCCTCCAACACTGAGTAAGGACTTAAGGAGACCTGCTCTGTGTGTAGTGCTGGTGAGGATGCTGTCCCTGCTCACATGGAGGTGACTCTGGAGGGGCCAGACATTTGTTAAACACTCACAGAGACGCAGTTCAGTCTTAGGGCTAAGCCTACAGGTACAATGCCCATAGCGTTCCATTTCTCCTTGACAGTCTGAAGTCTGGAAAATCCTACTCCTCCTGGCTTTTCCTCTGGCATTGAACACATCACTGTTTCTTTAGCTGGGTCTGAGATTTCAGTAGTGAGCTTGTGTTTAGGGAACTACCTGCTACAAAAATATGCAGCATTAAAAAGAAGCATCCTGAGATGTAGAGAACAAACCTATGGACACCAAGGGGCAAAGTGGCGGGAGAGGGTTGTGGTCGTGGTGGTAGGATGAACTGGGAGATTGGGATTGACATATATACACTAATATGTATAAAATAGATAACTAATAAGAACCTGCTGTATAAAAAAATAAATTAAATTAAATTAAATAAAAAAGAAGGATCCTGTTCATCAGGGTGAAGAGCTCTGCATGAATGTGAAAGACACACAGAGTGACGCATGGGTCACATCTCTGTGTGCCTGGGTGTTTCAGACACTATGCACATCCTGCCCCCTCCCCATTCTCTAGCTGACCTTTGCTCTGGGGCGGACTGGAAACACTGGGGATTCTGAACGCAGGGAGCAACCTCAACCAACCATTGGGGGGACTCAGTGGAAAAATACCTCCTCTTCCTCACTCCTTGGGGGGTCCACTCCCAGACATGTCACACCTCCTCCTGAGGTCCCCAGTTGGCTTGAGCCCCTGTCGCCCACTTCTGTGACCTGTTCATTGACACGTCCTCTTCTGACTCAGGTCCTGCCCTGTCTCCCTTCTCTACACTCGTGCTGGTGCTTTCTGGAATCACCTCCCAAACAAACTACTTCCACTAAATGCTTGTCTTAGGTCTGCTTGTGGGCCAACCTGTACCAAGACACAGACTCCCCTCTCTGAGAGGGACAGAGGACAGGATCTCACAGAGCACTTACTTTGTTACCTGTCAGGCTTGTCTCCTCTTGGTGAGCAGGTGGGGCTGATCTCAGGCAGGTTAGAGGAACCTCATGCTTCTCACTCTACATCAACCCAAGCTGAGGAAGGAATCCTTGCAGAGGACACCCAGGGGGCTGTGTTGTGTCTGTGCCAGAGGATACAGGCTTGCCAGAGCCAGTTGTTAAATGGTCAGGATTTTCCGAGCTGGTTGTTAAACTCTTGGTAGCTTGAAATCGGCCTTGATGGAAGTACTTACACCATGGAAATCAGCAAATGCTACATGTCAGGCCTATCGCAGCTGGCACATCCCTGCCCAACCTGAGAGAGGGATCACTCATCAGGATGATATGGGTCTGTGCTGATCACATCTGTTTCCAATTTCCTCCCATGACTGCCCATCCTGCTACCATGGCAACACTTTTCTATCCTCAGCCCTGCCTTGTCCTTTCATATTTTACATCGGAGTTGGCCAGATGTGCCTTGCCATGATGAGGCCCTCAACATGCATATGTGACCACTGATAGTGGAAAGGGTTGGATGCTTACATTGTTTTCATCTCCACCCTTGACCAGGGAGCCAAAGTGGTCCCTGGCAGGGAGGTCTGCAGGCCTTGTCAGTGCTTTCTAAAGTGATTGGCTGGTGAGAGTGTCTGCTGTGTGACCACTGGGCCCCTTACCCGTGAAAGAACAAGTATCAGACCCTTCCATAAATGGCTTTGAGCATCAGGCCAGGGCAGTAGCCAACAGAGGAGGGGAGAGAGAATGGAAGGAGGGTTGCCCAAGAGGCTGGCAGAGTGCAGGGCTGACTGGGATGGAGTGACTGCAGACAGGATGAAGCAGGTTGATTCCCTGACAGGCTGGACAATGCAGCGGGGGCGTGGGGAGCTTCCAGAGAGCATGGTCACGGTCTGGTCAGTGTCCTGGTGTAGGTATGCGATGCGGGTGGGGGGAGATGAAAGTTCAGTCTTTACCAGGTTGGCTCTTAGGTGCCAGGGGGATGCTGGTCCCTGGGCGGGGCACTGGGCAGTAGGTGCTGTGAGCGCCCTGCCCAGATCCCCCTCACTGGGCGGCTGCCCCCCCACCCCACCCCGTCCCCCATCTGTTTGAAATGTGCAATATGGATGCTAATGGCTCACAGGTGCCCCCTTCACAGCTGCCTTCACAGCCTCCCAGGAGATGCCTGGGGGGTTGTGTCCCCTCTGCCCTCAGCCTGTGGATGGGGACTGACTATGAGGGGACATCAAAGCCCAGCCCCCGCCTCAGTCAGTCCTAAAGCAGGGGTTCCAGGCGTTTGTGGGTGAGGCTGAAGCTCGTCTCAGGGTAGAGCACGTCCCTGCTCAGCTCCTTCCTCTGCCCTATCCTGCTCCCCTCCGCCTCCCTCCTCCAGACAACACTCCTCAATAAATCAGATGCCTCTCACTTCCCAGCTGAGGCCCTGCTTCTAGGGAACGTGGCCTGTGATGGTGGTGGAGCTGTGCAGAGTTCACCCACTCGGCCCAGGTGGGTCAGGCGCGGGGCCTGATGTGGAGAGAAGAGAGAAGAGCCCGAGGCGTCCAGGGTGGTGGTGCAGGAGGGGAGTGGGGTGGGCGTGGTGCTGTAAGCCAAGGGGCATTGAGGATTTTACAAAGTGGCCAGAGTAGGACAGGAGCCCACGAGGCCCAGGGAGATGACTCCTAATATTTTCCTATTGTTTGTGCAGATGTGAAGGCCACTAACTTCAGTGGGGGGCAGCACAGAAGCCAAACACAGCGAGTGGAGGAGAGCAAGAGGTAAGGAAGAGGGAGGGAATGAGTGAGGACAAGGAGGGGCTTCTCCATCCCCCAGACCCCTGCTGTGCCAAGGAGGGAATCTGGGCTGTAATCAGGCAAGGTCCTTGTGGACCCTGCCCTTGAGCCCCACCAGTGAGGTCTCAGGAGTTAGTTTGGGGGCTCCCGAGACGGGACAGGGGACTCCAGGTCAGCCTCAGTGGGGCAGAGGGAGAGAATTCTGAGGGGTCTAGATGTCTGAAAGGAATTGCTCTCCTGCCCGTGTGGCCCTGAGCAGGAGAATTGATCTTTCTGGGCCTCTGTCTCTCTATCTGTAATTGGGAACAACATTACCTCCTTTAAGGGGTTGGTCTGTCATTTAGGTAGAGAAGGAAGTTCAAGGACCTCATAGGGGCCAAATGTGAATCTCAGAGGGTGAGAGAGTCAGGAGACAATAGTTAGAGTGTGTTAGTCTCAGGGCACAGTGCCGACTCGTCTGTCAGTGCAGGGACCCAGAGAGACACTTGGAATCCCCATCAGAGCAGGAGGAGATGAGTTAAATGCAGCCCATGCACACAGTGGACTTCCCTGAGGGCACCGAACTGGCCCTTGTGCACTAGCCTTTCCCATGTGGCCATTAGAAGGTAGCAGCTGGCACAGTAGGGCGGGGTACCCTCCAGACTGCCTGTGCTCTGACTCGGCAATGCCCCTGCCAGTCAGAGCCCAAAAGTCTCGTCCCTCAGCCCCCATGGTCTCTCTAGCCTCAGCCCGAGGGTCAGGGCTGCCCTGGTCCCTGGGGTCCTACTTGCAGCCCCCTGTTCTCCTGTGTGTCACTCTGCCTCTGTGTCACCTCAGCCAGAGCAGGACAGGAAGCTGGCAGGGGAGACAGAGGGCTACATTGTCACTTTCATGGGCCCTAGGCACTTTCACCTTCGTGGACCCATTCATCCACAGAAAAGTATTAAAAATTACATTTTATAACTGCATTCGTACATAGTTGAATACAATCGTGGCTAGATATAATGTTATATATTCATTGCTATTATAGTCATGTTAATATTCTGTTCTTAAAAGGAATTAAAATTAAAATATTTTTGTGGGTCCCTAGAAGTATCATGGTCCGTAGGTACAGTGCCTACTGTACCCAATGGATGAGTTGGTCCCTAGGGAGGTGGTTTTTCTGGTAGCAGCGCAGGTGCCCTGGCAGGGAAGTAAATGCTGCTGCTGCCTAGGGCGACTAGTAACTTGAAGGTGTTGCTCTGAGATCGCCCCCGCTGGCCATCTGTGGGTACTGCAGGGAAAGCTTGAGGGCTCATGGAAACCTCCAAGGGGAACTGCCTGCGGTTTTTTCTGCCCTGGTGTCTTGGCAGGCAGCAGGCTAGCAGCTGGGGTTCCCCTGGGGACTCGATCTTCTATTCGTGATTCTTTTGAATCTCAGCTCTATTGAATGAGATTTTGTGAAACTAGACTCTCCACTCTTCGAAGCACTGGCAACATTACTTATTGTTGGTAAAACGGAGAACTAACTGTTACTTAGAACATAGACTTATTCCGTGCTGTCACAGAGAAGGAAACCAAAACAGAGAAGTTATCTAAAGCTAAGGTGGTAGATAGAGCTGGCTTCCTTAGCCTCATAGAATTCTATTTGTATTTCTTATGATTAGGGGTAGCCTCTTATATAACTACAGAGCAATTATCAAGTCTATACATTTACATGGATACAGTACTTTTTCCTATATGTCAGATGATATAATCATGTGCTTTACAGAGTTTCTCACCTGCGTTACAGGTTCCTGCCTAGGGTCAGGTGTGTCAGGAAGCTGTCAGGTCTCATTTGCCTCCTTTAATCTGGAACATTTCCATAGGCTTTTGCCTCCTTTTATTCTCAAAAATGTTTCTGTGTTTCTGTGTGTGTGTGTGGATGGGGGTTGGATCGTTGGGTGTTAAAATGTCAAGGTGTATGTATGTGTTGGAAGTGTTGTGCAGTGTGTTTGTGAGAGTATCGGTATGTTGTGTTCCTAGGTGTGTGAGAGTGTGTGTGTGGGTTTGAGTGTAGTTTGTGTGTATGCGAAGTTGTATAGAATGAATGTTGGTGTGAGTTTGTGGGTATATGTGTAGGTGTCAGGGTGTGTCTGAAATGTGTATGTGGGATGTGTGTCTGGGTGTGTGTGGGTTTGTGGGGGATTTTGAGTGTGGGATGTTTCTTCTGTGTGGGATATATCAGTAGAGTCGTGTATGGGGATTTCTAAAATGTGTGTGTGGATGTGTGTGTATGAGGAGTGTATAAAGTGTTTGTGTGTGTATGTAATTCAGGGGTGTGTATGTGTATGTATGGCTGGGCATTCATGTGTGCACGGGTGTTGTGAGTGGGCATGTGCAGGTTTATATGTGAGTGTAGGGGTATAGTGTCAGTGTGGTTGTGTGGGTGTTTGTGGCAGTGTGTTTGTGTACATTTATGTAAATGGAAATTTTATTTATTCTGTTTAATTTGCAAAAATTAGATTAATATTGGTTAAAATATGTCTTAAGCAACATAAAAGGAAATAATGTTTTATTGGCTCATTATTTCCAAGAGAAGCGTGCAACTATAACAAGGTCTTAGGGGCAAGAATTAGACCGAAGAGTAGAAGCAGTTTACAAATAAAAGGAATGTAATGCTTATGCAATCCCTCAGTGTTGTAACTTTAAAAATTTCAAAAACATTTCAGTTGGTAATAATTTACAGAAAAGTAGAAAATGTACAAAAAAAACTTTCATATTCTCTATTCCCAGGGTCACCTACATTTTGCCTAAATTGTTTCTCTCTTTCTCTTTCCCTCCCTCTCTCTTCCTCCCTCTCTGTCTCTGTCTCTCTCAGTGGTTCCTATGTCCCCAGGGTTTGGGTCTTATTCAGCTGTGGAGCCATCGCTGGTGCAGAGCGAGTTTGCTGCTCACAGTTCCCGTGGGGAGGAGTGGGTCGTGCTGGCCCACAGGAGAGGACAGTGACAAGCAGAGAGCCAGGGCGGGGCACTGCGGAGAAGCCCGTGTGATGTTCTCCAGGGAAGGAATGGACGAGGCTTGAGGGTGAGGCTGACCAGGTTTAGGATCGGCTAGCTTGAGTAATTTCAGTGAGCTGGGGCTGGGGTGTAGGGGCTGCCCAAGTTGTTGATGCCTGACCCTGGGGTGATTAGGACAGGGGGTTAGAGTCCCAGCAGCAGAGAGGGTGGGGTGGGGTGCTGGTCAGTTTGCATGTGAAAAGCGAGCTGAGGGAGAGAGTCTGCTGTCTCTAGGCATCTGCTAACCCTGGGAGGGGATGTGAAAACATCAGAAACAGAAAGTAGAAAACCTGGTTAACACAGGGCTACTTACATAATGTAATCACTGACACATCTGGATTATAGCCTCATATCTTTAGCTCACCCATTTCCCGAAGATGCCTGTTCCTGTTCCTGGATGGATCAGCTAAGTTAAAGGCAGGTGTGTGGGCTGCACCACATGCAGCTGTTCAGCCTCCAAGGTACCTGTTTATACCTGTGCATGAACAAGGGTGCTCCACTCAGTGGGTGGAGCTGTGGGCTGTGTAGCCACCCTGGAAGACATCCCCCAAAATCCACCTTGTTACATTTTTCACTGATTCATGGGCAGTACACCATGAACTGACAGTGTGGTCAGGTGCCTGGCTGTGGGACAACTGAACAGTCAAGTCCCAATCTTTGTGGGGATAAACATTATGGCAAAACATAATGCTTTGCTCAGCACCCACAACCCCTGTTCATGACTCCTGCAGATGCCCATGGAAAACGGCCATTCAAGGATAACATCAATGGAATCAACAAGTGAATCAAATCTGCACTGCCCAGGTGGGGACCCATATCATGTGGATACACCATCACACAGGGAATGGTGATCCATCTACCTTCAGCATCAAACTCAAAATAAGGCCTAGCGATGCCAGCACCTGAGGCCAAGGAAGCCTGGCCAGTGTGGCTGACCACCAGCTCCACAGCTGAGTGACAAAGGGAACTCCAGGGCAATAACCAGCGATGCCATCCCCATCTGCACAGCATACGTGGCATATAGTATTCCAGGACTCTCAGATGGTCTATGTTTCACACCTGGATTCACAAAATACATCCAATCCACAATGGCACTGCCTTACAGTAAGAACTACCGGCAGTGCAGAGTTACCCAGATCGCTCCCCGGACCTTTAATGCCCTGTCTCATTTCCAAGCAGTCGGTGCCATTGGGAGATGGAATGGACTCTGACAGGGAACCCTGAAAGGATAAGTGGACACCAAGGCTCACCTCCCAGCGGAGCACACACTTAAGGAAGGCATCTTGAGCTCTAAATGGGACGATTCCCTGGAAGACCACCTTCTAGTTACATAGAATGTTTAATTATGAGCCTTGGAAATGAGGGAGGAGGCCCACACAATCTGGAAGACTCTCCAACCACATGAGTAATCTTTCTCACCCCACTTTTCTTCTTCCCATGCACCCCTGGAAGCTCCTAGTACTGGAATTTGCAAGTTGCCCAGAAGAGCCTTGTGGTGGGTGAGATTACCCTAGTGCTCATTGTGCTGCCTGCCCTGCTGCTGGAAGGGCAGGAGGGACAGTGACGATAACGATCACGAACATGAGGTGACAGCCCCTAAGGTGGTCCTGCTGGTGTAGACCCCCTGTCAGGGCAGAGAGAGATGTTCTATGATGGGTCAAGGAGTATAAGGATGAAAAGTTGCTGGGCACGTAGGGAGGAGTCTGGGCACGTGGTGCCGGTGAGACAAGGGGAGGACTGGAGACGGGACCAGTGATCGCTGAGGGACTGGTCGTTCGATCACTTGGTTGTGAAGAGAGTAACTACCCTGGTGATGGGAATAGAAGGCCTTCGACTCACAGCGTCAAGGGTGGGAGGAGGCACCATTCACCTCTCTCTCAGCTTTTGTCAGCAGGGCGTCTGGCCACTTTCACCCAGACTGCTACTCTCATCCTCAGCTTGATCAACGGCCAATGAAGAGTCTTGATCTAAGGACTCTTGGAAACCTTCCCGCAACTGCTGCCCCCAGGAGTGAACAGCCTCCACCAAACAGGACAGAACAAACCTTCTGGATACTGATATGACTTTTTTAAGCCTCATCATGAAATTTTGAACTCTTTTATATATTTTGCACAGACTATAGTAACTGTTGTAAGTTTAAATGCTTGTGGGATTCTGACCCCACAGGAGCAAGACCTCCTGCTGGGCTTGCTGCTACTTAGTATGTGGAAGTGTGGCCTATACTCACCCACAACACACAAACTAGTCTAAATTCTCTCTTGTGGTGATAAAGAGTGCCTTGCCCTAGACTTCCCGCTGGCTTTAGAGGTGGGGTATATGCAGTTGCCAACTTGCTGCATCTGGGTTAATAGTAATACATTTAGCTGATTTGGCTCCAGGTGGGAGCCTGGCCAGTCTGTGCTCCAACGGGCCTGATCATCCTCCTGGGAGTCCGTCATGGTCACTCTCGTCTGATGTTGCCTAAGACACAGAAGACACTTGGGTCCACAGCCCTTCAGTACAATTAATTTGAGTATGTGAGGGGGCAGCCTATGTCTCTCAAAAGAATTCAGTTGGTTATGTGAAAATTTGGGGTATGGTATTGTAGGGCAATGGCTCTACCCTAGTGACCTTGCGTATACGCATATAGGCCCTGCAGGCAAGGCTTGAACTGCAGCTATCCGGATCTTGGCAGAAGGCCTTGTGGTCCTCCTTGGAGCCCACTGCCGGAGTACAACAGGCCCTTTGTCCTGGCCGCCGCCAGCTTCAGCGTGGAATCCTCTAAGAAACTCCTTCTCCTCTCAGTTGAGACTGTGGCTAACTGGCTGAGTGGGGCTCTGTGGTAGTGGTGAAAAGATTCAAAGATATTATTTGGGTGTAGGATGGGGAAAGATGGAGCCCAGTCAGGTGAGGGGACGACCACTGTGATGTAACCGAAAGTGAGGTCTGGCTGTTCACCGCTCGAGAGCCAATAATGAGGCAAGGTTGGTGGAAAGGAAAGTTGGCTTTATTTCGGATGCTGGTAAGGTAGGGAGGGTGGGGAGGTTTGGAGGGTGTCCAAACGCCGATTCCCCGCCACTGACAATCAGTGGACAAGATCTTTTATAGACGGGGGAGGGGCTACATGCGGAAACAGTACCGTCAGCCCTGACGGTCATCTTGAAATTGCTCATGTGGCGGTCTGACCAGCGTCATCTTGATTGTTTTAAGTACAGTTAATCTTCAATTCCAGGGTCGGTTTTTTCCCATTTCCTTGAGGCCAGTTCTCGGAATTGTGGCAGCTTCTGTCATGTCTACAGTCTGGGCATGATGTAGTTAACTTCTTCCACCTGGTGTGGGTTTCAGTATCTATAAGACAGCTCACAGGATGTGGCTCAGAACATTATCTGTAGCCCTTGAGAGGGAACTAAAATTCTTTGTCTTTGCTCAGTGACTAAACTATTATTGTTTTGTTCTGTTTGACTGCTTTTCTTTGCTCCTGCATTTTTTCACTTCTCTGGTCAAACTTATTCTTTGGCTAAAGTTTTCTACAGACAAAAGGCAGACTGAGGACATGGGGGGCAAGGATCATAGGGTCCTGCTCCATTTCAGAGAGAGGAGTTTCTTAGAGCTTCTGTCCTTCCAGCCACTTTCTGTGGCTCCACACACAGAGGTAAGCAGTGTGCCCTGCTTGGGGAGAGAAGAGGGCAAGGAGAGGAAGGGCCAGGAAAGAGTCGGTTCCATGGTAGGAGGGAGAGTTAGGGAAGTTTTTGTTTTTATTTTTTGATGTTTTCTTTTTTTCTGTCTTTTTCATTATTTATGACTTTGTTGTTGTTGATCTTGTTTGCTGTACCATGAGGTCATAGCAGTCCTTCCTGTAATAGAAACTGACAGCATATAGAGACAGAACTCACTGATGACCATGCTTGGGGGCTAGAAATACATACATGTACAGAGCGAGAAGGACAGTGAAAAGATTTAGTTTACCTGTGAGAACCATCCCGCGGATGTCTCATATTAACAAGTGCAAAATATAAACAAACACATAAACCCTGATCAAAACGAAAGCAAGTAAAACTACCTAACATTAAAACACAGTGTAAGCAGCCGCATAGTACAGGGAGATCAGCTCGGTGCTTTGTGACTACCTAGAGGGGTGGGATAGGGAGGATGGGAGGGAGATGCAAGAGGGAGGAGATATAGGGATATGTGTATATGTATAGCTGATTCACTTTGTTATAAAGCAGAAACTAACACACCATTGTAAAGCAATTATACTCCAATAAAGATGTTAATAAATAAATATTTTTTTAAAAAGAAAAGGAAAGGACTATCACATACAGAAATGTGGACATGTGAAAAATAAATAAAACTAGTCTTTGGAACAAAAACAATAAATAAATAAATAAAATGCGTAAGAGCAATGAAAAAAATAAAACACAGTGTATAAAATGGTGTGAGAAATTTAAGTCACTCGACAGTCTTTTAGTCAAGAAAAAGCTGTGTTTGTGTCCTTTTAAATTTCACCCTGAAGGGCTTGCAGAAGTGATGGTGATTAAAGCTGCCAGCCTTGTTCCATCTGACAGGGGATGCAGTTCAGAGTGGGCCAGTGCTCCTTTCTCATTCTCCGTTTTGGTGGACTTTCCTGCCAGCGTGTTGATGCCCTCCCCAAGCTCCGCACTGTGCCATCCTGTCTGTGCTGCTGAGGCGGTGAAAACTGTAGGGAAGAGAATCAGTACAAGAACACACAGCTTGAGTCTGCTGTTGCTGATGAAACTGAGCGGTGTCCTGCGATGGGAGCCACTCTTCCCCACGGTCTTTTTGGGTGAGTTTGGTGATTGCTCGTCTCTCCTGACCTCACTCCATTCTGTGATGTCATCACTGCTCAGAGAGGTTTCCTGGAGCCAACATTCTTTTCTTCTAAGGCATGCAAAGGGAAACTTTACCCTGGCAGCTCTGTAGGTCAGATGCCAGGAGGCTTTTGGGTTCCTCTACTCTGTGTTCACAGGGCCCAGCTAAGACGGCAGGGCTGGATTCCTTTTGAGAGCCTCTGGGGGAGAATTACTTCCAAGCTCATTCAGCTTGTTGGCAGAATTTGGTCCTCTGTGCTTGTGGGACTGAGGTCGTGAATCCCTTGTCTGCTGGTGGCTGCCGTTGTTCTCAGCTTCTAGAGGCTGTCCCCAGGCTTTGGCTCATCTTTCTCCATCTTCAAAGCCATCAATTGCCAGTGGAGTCTTTCTCTTTCTTCCAATCTCTCTGACTTCTGAGGGCTTGAATTTCTTAATAATTTTTGAGCCAAGGGACCCATGTTTTCATTTTGCAAGTTATGTAAGCTGACCCTGGCCAGTAATGGCTCCACCTCTCCCACAACACTTGAAGGAGGCCCCAGAAGCCATTCTCAGAGCAACTTACTTCACTCCATACTTGTCCAACGTGTACGTGTTGTCTTCACCCATGATCTTGAGCATCCACAGGGCAGGGGACAGCTCAGGAAGGGAAGAAAGAGAGTGGGAGTTGGCACAGAGCAGAAAGGGACCCCCCAGAGCAGCCCCTCAATGCTCATAGCAAAGCAGGTCAAAAAGCTGAGTCTCCAGGCCTCTTAAAGCAATGGGCTGTAGGAGAGATGCAGGGTTGGCCAAGGTGGTGTTTGGTGGGCCAGACAGAGGTGGCCAGGGGCTCATCCAAAAGAGAGACAGGAGGCCCCATATTGGGCCAAGGAAAACTCACACTGGAGCCAGAGCTCTGTGTACTGCCATCAACCCTGACTTGACCAAGACCTGCTTCCCAAGGCCACACCCCCACCCTGCCTTGGGCCTCAGTTTCTTCCTTGGCCTAATGAGACTGGTGGTAAGCCCTGCTTACCTGACTAGAGTGCTGTGAGTTCAGAGGAGGTGGATGTACAGGAGCCCTTTGTACCCTGAAGGACCAGACACACAGGTCACATCCTTGGACTCAGGTCTCCACAGACAGCATGTCCATGGGAGGCTGTGAGGAGGGACAGGACACAAGGGGCCCCAGGCTCCCCCCACAGTGTGGTTTCCATGACCATCCCAAGGATTACTGTTAGGGTTGTTGCTTTGGTGACTGGATGGACCCCAGGCACCCCACTCAGTGGTGCCACTGGAAGAAAACTCACTTCGATGAGGTTGCCCATGGGCACACAGGTGACCATCATGGCAGGGAGCCATATAGGGAGCCCCTTGCTTCACCAGCTTCAGGGACAGCAGGGGGATCTGTCTCATGTCCACTTCATAGCCAGGGTTTCACACCAACACAGCATGGCTCTCACCAAACACAGCTCTAGCCCACCCAAAGTCTTGCCACCCAACAGCCCTCCTAGTCTCCATCCCCATCCAATCTACAATCCCACCTCCCCAGGCTCTTCCCTTGTGTGTTGTTTTAATCGAGCTCTATATCTGAAAGGAAGTTCTCCGAAGGGCGAGGGGTTGTTGCTGGAGCCATGATCAGTGGTTCTTAACTGATAGTGAGCAGTCAGAAAGGTGCCTTTAAAATCTCCAGATTACTTTCTTTTGTTTTGTTTTTTTTTGTTTTCTTTTTCTTTTTTGGTTTAATATTTGTTGGCTTCCAAATTACTTTTTGGAAATAAGAAAAGCAGGTGCCACCTGGATCTATTGAGTTGGATCTGGGATCACGAGAAAGGTAGGGCTGAAGAAATGGAATCAAAGGAAATTGTGTTCTGATCTCCAGTCCATCCCTCTCCCCAGGAGTTGGTCCCTTCTCTCTTTACTTCCAAAAGCGCGTACTAAACGCCAGAACCTGGGTGGAGCCTCTGGAGGGGCTGTTTCTACCTTCCCAGGGCATCCACGAGCAGACTTAAGACCTCCACTAGGACATGCCAGTCTGTGGGGAGGGACCACGTAGGCACCCAGGAAAGGTGGAGGGGTGTGTGGGCCTCGTGTGAAGTGCCCTGTCTTACTCGAGCCTCCTGGAGGTTGATGTCTTTATAGGCTCAGCCCACTTCTTGCCGAAGCTCGTGGTCTCCAGGAGGCAGACCCTGAGATCCTGGGGGTTTGCAGGTCTTTGTCCTGGTAGAAGAATGAGGGAGGATGTGCCTTCTCAGATGTGCCCGAGGCATCCAGAGTCCCCAGGCTCTGGGGAGAGAGCACCCTCTGTCACCCTCTGGGGATAGAACTGGCCTCGGCCCCCAACTGTCATCTCTACACCCATGTCCCCAGTAAAACACACTCACAGGAATGGTACCCATGCCCACCAATCTGCTACATGTCTGGGGCTGGCTGTGAGCATGGCCCTCTTCTGCAAAGCTCAGGCACCCTCCCACTCAGCCTCCACCCGGGCCCAGCTCACCTTATCACACAGCCCCAGATGCTGCGGAGAGGAGCTGGTTGGATGTTTGTTGTCGTGGCTGGTGGTGAGATCCGGAGCCGGAGCCTGGCGCAGGCTGAGGTCCTTGGACAGGGAGGTAGGTTGGCCTCAAGCTTGGCTCTGCAGCAGCAGCAGCAGCAGCAGCACGGTCGCCCTGATGCCACCAAGTATTCTGGCTACAGTGTGGCGGGTGCAGCCTCTGTTTGGTTTTATGTACCCACCCCCAGAGAGGGGTGGCACTGCCCTCCTGCCAGCTGGCCTCCTTCACCAAACCCCAGGCCTGGGAAACCCCAGCTGGGCTGAGGGCTTTCCAGGGGGATATAACCTGCTGCAGCTCCTTGCTTCACATGAAGTGGGAAGTGGGAAGGAAGACGCTGACCCGGAGCAGAGAGAGGGTCCTGACACTCAGCCCTGACCCAAGTCTTCACCCTCACAGCAGCCGTGGCTGCCTTCCCTACTCACTGCAGAGGGCAGGAGGGAGGGCCGAATTCCCTCCCCTGGTCCCTGTGAGACGACCAGCATGGTGGGTGAGTCGGGGCATTTGGTCCAAGTCTTGCATCTCCTGTTTCCTGGATGGTAGATCCTTATTTGAGTGATTTAACCTGTAGGTTTCATTTTCCCCATGAACTGGACAACTCAGGGAGCTGGTGGGTGTTCCCCAACGTCTGGGGCCACAGCAGCCTGAGGTCCAGTTCCCCTTCCTGCCCAGAGTCTCATGACAGGAAGGATGGCTGGGAGGAGCAAAGGAGAGGGGCGCTGCAGGATCAGGCCTCATACCTGAGTTTGTTGGGGTGAAAGGTGCATGAGGATTTCTCAAGGACCAGATGTGGAGTCAGGGGTAAACCCACCTGGGGACAAGGGCTGTGGTTTGTCTCCCGAGAAGACCTCCGCTCTGACAGGCTGTAAGGACTAAGCCAGGAGAGCCAGACTGGAGGCATGGAAGGCAGGCCCCCACCAAGGGAGTTGCAGTCTATGGACCTACACAGGATCCAGGGAGGATGGGGAAGGGGACTTCAGTCAGAAGAGTGAGCAAATGCAAAGTTTCAGAGGCAGGAAAGCACAGGGAGGATTTCAGCGTTACCTAATAGCCAGTAACCATGTGTATTGCTAATTATTTTCTACTGTGATCACCTTCTTTTCCTCCCTTGACTTGGGGAAAGGACACAGCTTGACCAAGAGGCCACTGGGGCAACACCTGGACTGTGAAACCAGGTTGCACAGAAGCCCACCTCTCCTTCCTTCTCCAAGGCTGAGTGCGCAACCAGCGCCATCCTTCCCGGTTGCCACCTTCTGAGGTGCCCTGGCCATGCCCCCAAGAGTCCCACAGGCCGGCTGAGTCCAGGAGCTACCCCAGGCCTCACAACCACATGGTTATTCCTCCAGAAAACTGTACAAGAATCTCCTTCTTGGCCTGTGGCCCCTCTATTGCTTTGGCCCATGACCTTTCCGGCTGTGTTCTCACCAACTCCCACACTGACCCCCCAGCCTGGTGTCTCATCCACAGCACTGGACAGGGAGCCACCTGGGGTCAAATCAGAAGAGACTTCCTGAGGCTGTGGGAGCCAAGAGGAGGAGGTACCATTACTGGATGGAGGTCAGGGAAGCCTTCCCCAGGCGGAAGGGCAGGGCAAGCAGAGGGACCAGGCGCAGAGATAGGGAAGAGCAGGGGCTCAGCGCTGTCTGAGTGACTGCGGTGGATGGGGCAGCCTGACACCTGAGGCCTGCAGGGCAGGGGCTGAGGACAGCAGGGAGCATCCAGACCCAGACCCCGATGCCCCTGCCTCAAGGCAGCGGGGGAAATGGCCCAATCAGTGCTTGGCCTGAGCCCCTAGACAATGGTGTGGAGGGCGGACGGTGGTCTGGGGAGAGCCTGGAACCAGAGAAGGTGGAGTGTGGAGGCTGTGGCTACACTTGAGAGAAGACGGTGGTAGGAGCTGGGCTGGGCTGGTGGGAGGCCAGAGGGAGTGTCCTCAGGAGGAAGAAGGAGCAGGTGGGGCTCCCAGGCTTTCAGCTCAGGGCTCCTGCGGCGGCACCCAGCCAACGGCAGCCAACAGCTCAGTGCGGACTACCAGGGGCACTCATGGGAGTCTTGAGCTCAGAGATACAGACCAGTGATGTGTGTCCCTGATAACTGGTATCTTGAGAAGGGGTGTCCCCAGGAATGTGTGAGGACTGGGAGGAGAAGCAGCCCGGATGCACCTGTGCCAGCCCTGCCTCTTAGGAGGAGGGTCCTTGGAGGAGACTGAGCAGGAGCCACGGGGGAGGCAGGAGGGCACCCAGGAGAGTGGCAGCAGGGGACAATCGGTCAAGGGCCATTTCAGGAGGACAGACGTGTCTCTAGAGTCCGTATAGTTGAAGACAAGGCTTGAGTGTGAATTTGGATCCAGTGAGGACTGGCCAGTCTGCAGTGGCCTTGAGTGTGAGAGGCGGCACTGAATTGGGGTCCCAGTGCAGATGACCCCTCCCATGCTTGGTTGAGGAGGGGTCAGGGGGGCAGGCCATGTCTGGTGGGGACCCGTGGAGAACTATTTAACCGAGAAAACAGTGAGGATGAATCCAGGACAGGAGACAGAGGGAGCCAAGCCCCTGACAGGCTGAGGGCTGGGCCCAAAAGACAAGATGGTGTGGGGTTGACTGTCTGTCTAGGGTTTAGCTAGGTGTGTAAGGCTCTAGAAGGAGCTGGTACAGTCATCCACTCATCAACATTAACTGATGACTACTCTGTGCCAGACAGTGCCTAGAGGAGGAGATTGAGTGCTGAATACACTCCTTTACCCTATTCCTGAGGAGACCAGAGTGTGGAGGCAGAGGGGACGTAAGACAGAGCCTGGTCTTCCCTCTCCTGGAGGACTCAATGCTCTTGAGCAACCCTGCCTATGACACTCCCCATGGGCCCCAGGAGAGGCCAAGATGTTGTCAGGGAGATGGAGAAACCATTTCTTCACCTTCCACAGGAGGCTTCCCGCTCCCACTGCCCAACAACCCCGTGAGGCAACAGCAGGGGCTGAGGCAAGTCCAGCTCACAGCCGGGGAGGAGATCAGGGATGGGGCAGGTCAGGAAGACGCGTGGTTGGGCCATTGCATCAGGCCCAGGAGGGGCATAAAGGAGGGTCCTGCGTGCTGGGAGGAGGCCGACTTGGGGACCATGGAGACTCAGAGGGCCAGCCTCGCCCTGGGGCGGTGGTCACTGTGGCTACTGCTGCTGGGACTAGTGGTGCCCTCGGCCAGTGCCCAGACCCTCAGCTACAGGGAAGCTGTGCTTCATGCTGTGGATCAGCTCAACGAGCGGTCCTCAGAAGCTAATCTCTACCGCCTCCTGGAGCTGGACCTGCCTCCCAAGGCCGTGAGTCAGGAGGACCCTGGGGAGGGGGCTGTCTCCCGCCAGCCCTGGCCACGCTGTCACCCCCTCTGCTCAGGCTGTACCTCCTGTCAGGAAGGGACTTCTCCCTCTAGGTGGGCTCCCACCTCTTCCAGGAAACCTTCCCAGAGCTGGGTCCCCTCCCAGCATGAGGCTTCCTGCCTTAGCATCTCTGCTGTGGGAATAGGCGCCCTGTACACCCTGTTCAGGCTTAAGGGCCTTCTGGGAGCTCCAGGGATAGAGGGTGGTCACTGGCTCTGAGATGTGACTACCCTGTTTTGAGTCCGCTCTGCACTTCTTTGTTCCCTACTCGGAGGGCTCTGCTGGGCCTAGAGGTTCCGGTGACAGGATCTCCCCCTGCAGGCAGCCCCTGACTTCCCTCAGCCCGTCAGAGGTGCAGGTGGTCTCATCAGAGCTGGTCTGACGTCCCCTCCGGCTCTCTGTGTGCCCACGAGGCCAGGAGTGGGCTCCGTCCCCTTCCCCTGTGCACCCAGCACCATGCCAGGTCCCAGGCACACAGGAGGGGCTGGAGAGGCTGCCGTCTAGGTGGGGGCAGGGAGACAGATCAGAGAAGGAAGCATGAGCCCGGGCCCAGTCTCCTTACTTTGATCCTTGACCAGGATCAGGACCTGGACACCCCGAAGCCTGTGAGCTTCACGGTGAAGGAGACCGTGTGCCTCAGGACGACCCAGCAGCCCCCGGAGCAGTGTGACTTCAAGGAGAATGGGGTGAGGCTGGGGGCTGGGGGCACTGGAGGATGCTTCCCAGGGATGTAAACAGGGGGCTTCCGGGAATATTTCCAGCCCCTGTGCTGAGTTTGGGAGGTGATGGTCCGGGGGGTTCCAGTTTGACCTCGAGTCTCCCCTTCCAGCTGGTGAAACAGTGTGTGGGGACAGTCACCCTGGACCAGTCCAAGGACCAATTTGACATAAAGTGTAATGAGGTGAGTGGCCCCTTCTGTGTTATGGAGCTGATAATGGGGTGGGTTGTGGAACATCCTTTGGACCAATTACCCGTTGCCCCTTCGAGGGCAGAGAAAGGCCCTTCTACCTGGCCCCTCCCTCACCTGAGCCCCAGGCCTCCAGGACTGGCTTTGCCATCCCTTAGAGCAGTGGTTCTCTAAGTGGGGTCCCACCCGGGAACTTGACAGAAAGGCAGATTCCCAGGCCCCACTCAGACCTCCTGAATCAGACTCTGGGCTGGGGCCCAGCCATTTGTATTTTCACAAGGCCTCCAGGGGATTTTGACTTCTGAATTCTGAGAGGCACTGACTGGAGTAATGTGCTTTCAGCCCCTACTCCCGTCTAGCTTTGCTGGGATAGGCTTGTGACCCTGGGAATCCCCTTGCCATCTGTGGACCCCAGTTTCCCCATACGTCTGTGGCTGTAGGGATTCATCCACATGCTCCAAAGGTCACAGCTTAAGGCTGAACAGGGCCCAGTGCTCCTGGTGTGTCCGTTAGGGGGTTGTTCATGTGGGGAGGGAGGTTTCTCGTCCTGACCCCTGCCTAGTCACAAAAGAAATAAATTTCATTGTGGTTCACAGCTTCAGAGTGTCAGGAGAATTCGTTTCCGGCCTCCATATTTGCCACGGCCAGGGCGCCGTCCGAGGTTCCCGCCACCTTTCCCCATTCCACGTATTCCACGTATTCCATAAAACGGTGAAGGATTGCCATTAAGGGCTTTTGGTGAACCCTGAGCCCAGAGAAGAGTCCTGAGGGTCTGATAAGTTCTGGTTCAGACTTCTGGACGGTGAAAAATAAATTCTTGTGAAAATAACTTCCTCCAGGCTTCAATTTCAATTTTCTCGTTCTTACCACTTATTGGGACCAAGTCCTTACCTCTGGGATGCCTCCTCTGTGTGTGTGTGTGTGTGTGTGTGTGTGTGTGTGTGAGAGAGAGAGAGAGAGAGAGAGAGAGAGAGAGAGAGAGAGAGAGAGAGAGAGATCACTCCTGTAAACACAGTCGTGGGTGAGGCCCCTGTTCCTTCCAGGAGGACATGGGGAGAGGCAGCAGGGCCAACAGCGTCTCCATTCTCGGGTCGCTCTCGTGCCCTTCACACACCTCTGCCCTCCTCCTCCAACACTGAGTAAGGACTTAAGGAGACCTGCTCTGTGTGCAGTGCTGGTGAGGATGCTGTCCCTGCTCACATGGAGGTGACTCCGGAGGGGCCAGACGTTTGTTAAACACTCACAGAGACGCAGTTCAGTCTTAGGGCTAAGCCTACAGGTACAATGCCCATAGTGTTCCATTTCTCCTTGACAATCTGAAGTCTGGAAAATCCTACTCCTCCTGGCTTTTCCTCTGGCATTGAACACATCACTGTTTCTTTAGCTGGGTCTGAGATTTCAGTGGTGGGCTTGTGTTTAGGGAACTACCTGCTACAAAAATATGCAGCATTAAAAAGGAGCATCCTGAGATGTAGAGAACAAACCTATGGACACCAAGGGGCAAAGTGGCGGGAGAGGGTTGTGGTCGTGGTGGTAGGATGAACTGGGAGATTGGGATTGACATATATACACTAATATGTATAAAATAGATAACTAATAAGAACCTGCTGTATAAAAAAATAAATTAAATTAAATTAAATAAAAAAGAAGAATCCTGTTCATCAGGGTGAAGAGCTCTGCATGAATGTGAAAGACACACAGAGTGACGCATGGGTCACATCTCTGTGTGCCTGGGTGTTTCAGACACTATGCACATCCTGCCCCCTCCCCATTCTCTAGCTGACCTTTGCTCTGGGGCGGACTGGAAACACTGGGGATTCTGAACGCAGGGAGCAACCTCAACCAACCATTGGGGGGACTCAGTGGAAAAATACCTCCTCTTCCTCACTCCTTGGGGGGTCCACTCCCAGACATGTCACACCTCCTCCTGAGGTCCCCAGTTGGCTTGAGCCCCTGTCGCCCACTTCTGTGACCTGTTCATTGACACGTCCTCTTCTGACTCAGGTCCTGCCCTGTCTCCTTCTCTACACTCGTGCTGGTGCTTTCTGGAATCACCTCCCAAACAAACTACTTCCACTAAATGCTTGTCTTAGGTCTGCTTGTGGGCCAACCTGTACCAAGACACAGACTCCCCTCTCTGAGAGGGACAGAGGACAGGATCTCACAGAGCACTTACTTTGTTACCTGTCAGGCTTGTCTCCTCTTGGTGAGCAGGTGGGGCTGATCTCAGGCAGGTTAGAGGAACCTCATGCTTCTCACTCTACATCAACCCAAGCTGAGGAAGGAATCCTTGCAGAGGACACCCAGGGGGCTGTGTTGTGTCTGTGCCAGAGGATACAGGCTTGCCAGAGCCAGTTGTTAAATGGTCAGGATTTTCCGAGCTGGTTGTTAAACTCTTGGTAGCTTGAAATCGGCCTTGATGGAAGTACTTACACCATGGAAATCAGCAAATGCTACATGTCAGGCCTATCGCAGCTGGCACATCCCTGCCCAACCTGAGAGAGGGATCACTCATCAGGATGATATGGGTCTGTGCTGATCACATCTGTTTCCAATTTCCTCCCATGACTGCCCATCCTGCTACCATGGCAACACTTTTCTATCCTCAGCCCTGCCTTGTCCTTTCATATTTTACATCGGAGTTGGCCAGATGTGCCTTGCCATGATGAGGCCCTCAACATGCATATGTGACCACTGATAGTGGAAAGGGTTGGATGCTTACATTGTTTTCATCTCCACCCTTGACCAGGGAGCCAAAGTGGTCCCTGGCAGGGAGGTCTGCAGGCCTTGTCAGTGCTTTCTAAGTGATTGGCTGGTGAGAGTGTCTGCTGTGTGACCACTGGGCCCCTTACCCGTGAAAGAACAAGTATCAGACCCTTCCATAAATGGCTTTGAGCATCAGGCCAGGGCAGTAGCCAACAGAGGAGGGGAGAGAGAATGGAAGGAGGGTTGCCCAAGAGGCTGGCAGAGTGCAGGGCTGACTGGGATGGAGTGACTGCAGACAGGATGAAGCAGGTTGATTCCCTGACAGGCTGGACAATGCAGCGGGGGCGTGGGGAGCTTCCAGAGAGCATGGTCACGGTCTGGTCAGTGTCCTGGTGTAGGTATGCGATGCGGGTGGGGGGAGATGAAAGTTCAGTCTTTACCAGGTTGGCTCTTAGGTGCCAGGGGGATGCTGGTCCCTGGGCGGGGCACTGGGCAGTAGGTGCTGTGAGCGCCCTGCCCAGATCCCCCTCACTGGGCGGCTGCCCCCCCACCCCACCCCGTCCCCCATCTGTTTGAAATGTGCAATATGGATGCTAATGGCTCACAGGTGCCCCCTTCACAGCTGCCTTCACAGCCTCCCAGGAGATGCCTGGGGGGTTGTGTCCCCTCTGCCCTCAGCCTGTGGATGGGGACTGACTATGAGGGGACATCAAAGCCCAGCCCCCGCCTCAGTCAGTCCTAAAGCAGGGGTTCCAGGCGTTTGTGGGTGAGGCTGAAGCTCGTCTCAGGGTAGAGCACGTCCCTGCTCAGCTCCTTCCTCTGCCCTATCCTGCTCCCCTCCGCCTCCCTCCTCCAGACAACACTCCTCAATAAATCAGATGCCTCTCACTTCCCAGCTGAGGCCCTGCTTCTAGGGAACGTGGCCTGTGATGGTGGTGGAGCTGTGCAGAGTTCACCCACTCGGCCCAGGTGGGTCAGGCGCGGGGCCTGATGTGGAGAGAAGAGAGAAGAGCCCGAGGCGTCCAGGGTGGTGGTGCAGGAGGGGAGTGGGGTGGGCGTGGTGCTGTAAGCCAAGGGGCATTGAGGATTTTACAAAGTGGCCAGAGTAGGACAGGAGCCCACGAGGCCCAGGGAGATGACTCCTAATATTTTCCTATTGTTTGTGCAGATGTGAAGGCCACTAACTTCAGTGGGGGGCAGCACAGAAGCCAAACACAGCGAGTGGAGGAGAGCAAGAGGTAAGGAAGAGGGAGGGAATGAGTGAGGACAAGGAGGGGCTTCTCCATCCCCCAGACCCCTGCTGTGCCAAGGAGGGAATCTGGGCTGTAATCAGGCAAGGTCCTTGTGGACCCTGCCCTTGAGCCCCACCAGTGAGGTCTCAGGAGTTAGTTTGGGGGCTCCCGAGACGGGACAGGGGACTCCAGGTCAGCCTCAGTGGGGCAGAGGGAGAGAATTCTGAGGGGTCTAGATGTCTGAAAGGAATTGCTCTCCTGCCGTGTGGCCCTGAGCAGGAGAATTGATCTTTCTGGGCCTCTGTCTCTCTATCTGTAATTGGGAACAACATTACCTCCTTTAAGGGGTTGGTCTGTCATTTAGGTAGAGAAGGAAGTTCAAGGACCTCATAGGGGCCAAATGTGAATCTCAGAGGGTGAGAGAGTCAGGAGACAATAGTTAGAGTGTGTTAGTCTCAGGGCACAGTGCCGACTCGTCTGTCAGTGCAGGGACCCAGAGAGACACTTGGAATCCCCATCAGAGCAGGAGGAGATGAGTTAAATGCAGCCCATGCACACAGTGGACTTCCCTGAGGGCACCGAACTGGCCCTTGTGCACTAGCCTTTCCCATGTGGCCATTAGAAGGTAGCAGCTGGCACAGTAGGGCGGGGTACCCTCCAGACTGCCTGTGCTCTGACTCGGCATGCCCCTGCCAGTCAGAGCCCAAAAGTCTCGTCCCTCAGCCCCCATGGTCTCTCTAGCCTCAGCCCGAGGGTCAGGGCTGCCCTGGTCCCTGGGGTCCTACTTGCAGCCCCCTGTTCTCCTGTGTGTCACTCTGCCTCTGTGTCACCTCAGCCAGAGCAGGACAGGAAGCTGGCAGGGGAGACAGAGGGCTACATTGTCACTTTCATGGGCCCTAGGCACTTTCACCTTCGTGGACCCATTCATCCACAGAAAAGTATTAAAAATTACATTTTATAACTGCATTCGTACATAGTTGAATACAATCGTGGCTAGATATAATGTTATATATTCATTGCTATTATAGTCATGTTAATATTCTGTTCTTAAAGGAATTAAAATTAAAATATTTTTGTGGGTCCCTAGAAGTATCATGGTCCCGTAGGTACAGTGCCTACTGTACCCAATGGATGAGTGGTCCTAGGGAGGTGGTTTTTCTGGTAGCAGCGCAGGTGCCCTGGCAGGGAAGTAAATGCTGCTGCTGCCTAGGGCGACTAGTAACTTGAAGGTGTTGCTCTGAGATCGCCCCCGCTGGCCATCTGTGGGTACTGCAGGGAAAGCTTGAGGGCTCATGGAAACCTCCAAGGGGAACTGCCTGCGGTTTTTTCTGCCCTGGTGTCTTGGCAGGCAGCAGGCTAGCAGCTGGGGTTCCCCTGGGGACTCGATCTTCTATTCGTGATTCTTTTGAATCTCAGCTCTATTGAATGAGATTTTGTGAAACTAGACTCTCCACTCTTCGAAGGCACTGGCAACATTACTTATTGTTGGTAAACGGAGAACTAACTGTTACTTAGAACATAGACTTATTCCGTGCTGTCACAGAGAAGGAAACCAAAACAGAGAAGTTATCTAAAGCTAAGGTGGTAGATAGAGCTGGCTTCCTTAGCCTCATAGAATTCTATTTGTATTTCTTATGATTAGGGGTAGCCTCTTATATAACTACAGAGCAATTATCAAGTCTATACATTACATGGATACAGTACTTTTTCCTATATGTCAGATGATATAATCATGTGCTTTACAGAGTTTCTCACCTGCGTTACAGGTTCCTGCCTAGGGTCAGGTGTGTCAGGAAGCTGTCAGGTCTCATTTGCCTCCTTTAATCTGGAACATTTCCATAGGCTTTTGCCTCCTTTTATTCTCAAAAATGTTTCTGTGTTCTGTGTGTGTGTGTGGATGGGGGTTGGATCGTTGGTGTTAAAATGTCAAGGTGTATGTATGTTGTTGGAAGTGTTGTGCAGTGTGTTTGTGAGAGTATCGGTATGTTGTGTTCCTAGGTGTGTGAGAGTGTGTGTGTGGGTTTGAGTGTAGTTTGTGTGTATGCGAAGTTGTATAGAATGAATGTTGGTGTGAGTTTGTGGGTATATGTGTAGGTGTCAGGGTGTGTCTGAAATGTGTATGTGGGATGTGTGTCTGGGTGTGTGTGGGTTTGTGGGGATTTTGAGTGTGGGATGTTTCTTCTGTGTGGGATATATCAGTAGAGTCGTGTATGGGGATTTCTAAAATGTGTGTGTGGATGTGTGTGTATGAGGAGTGTATAAAAGTGTTTGTGTGTGTATGTAATTCAGGGGTGTGTATGTGTATGTATGGCTGGGCATTCATGTGTGCACGGGTGTTGTGAGTGGGCATGTGCAGGTTTATATGTGAGTGTAGGGGTATAGTGTCAGTGTGGTTGTGTGGGTGTTTGTGGCAGTGTGTTTGTGTACATTTATGTAAATGGAAATTTTATTTATTCTGTTTAATTTGCAAAAATTAGATTAATATTGGTTAAAATATGTCTTAAGCAACATAAAAGGAAATAATGTTTTATTGGCTCATTATTTCCAAGAGAAGCGTGCAACTATAACAAGGTCTTAGGGGCAAGAATTAGACCGAAGAGTAGAAGCAGTTTACAAATAAAAGGAATGTAATGCTTATGCAATCCCTCAGTGTTGTAACTTTAAAAAATTCAAAAACATTTCAGTGGTAATAATTTACAGAAAAGTAGAAAATGTACAAAAAAAACTTTCATATTCTCTATTCCCAGGGTCACCTACATTTTGCCTAAATTGTTTTCTCTCTTTCTCTTCCCTCCCTCTCTCTTCCTCCCTCTCTGTCTCTGTCTCTCTCAGTGGTTCCTATGTCCCCAGGGTTTGGGTCTTATTCAGCTGTGGAGCCATCGCTGGTGCAGAGCGAGTTTGCTGCTCACAGTTCCCGTGGGGAGGAGTGGGTCGTGCTGGCCCACAGGAGAGGACAGTGACAAGCAGAGAGCCAGGGCGGGGCACTGCGGAGAAGCCCGTGTGATGTTCTCCAGGGAAGGAATGGACGAGGCTTGAGGGTGAGGCTGACCAGGTTTAGGATCGGCTAGCTTGAGTAATTTCAGTGAGCTGGGGCTGGGGTGTAGGGGCTGCCCAAGTTGTTGATGCCTGACCCTGGGTGATTAGGACAGGGGGTTAGAGTCCCAGCAGCAGAGAGGGTGGGGTGGGGTGCTGGTCAGTTTGCATGTGAAAAGCGAGCTGAGGGAGAGAGTCTGCTGTCTCTAGGCATCTGCTAACCCTGGGAGGGGATGTGAAAACATCAGAAACAGAAAGTAGAAAACCTGGTTAACACAGGGCTACTTACATAATGTAATCACTGACACATCTGGATTATAGCCTCATATCTTTAGCTCACCCATTTCCCGAAGATGCCTGTTCCTGTTCCTGGATGGATCAGCTAAGTTAAAGGCAGGTGTGTGGGCTGCACCACATGCAGCTGTTCAGCCTCCAAGGTACCTGTTTATACCTGTGCATGAACAAGGGTGCTCCACTCAGTGGGTGGAGCTGTGGGCTGTGTAGCCACCCTGGAAGACATCCCCCAAAATCCACCTTGTTACATTTTTCACTGATTCATGGGCAGTACACCATGAACTGACAGTGTGGTCAGGTGCCTGGCTGTGGGACAACTGAACAGTCAAGTCCCAATCTTTGTGGGGATAAACATTATGGCAAAACATAATGCTTTGCTCAGCACCCACAACCCCTGTTCATGACTCCTGCAGATGCCCATGGAAAACGGCCATTCAAGGATAACATCAATGGAATCAACAAGTGAATCAAATCTGCACTGCCCAGGTGGGGACCCATATCATGTGGATACACCATCACACAGGGAATGGTGATCCATCTACCTTCAGCATCAAACTCAAAATAAGGCCTAGCGATGCCAGCACCTGAGGCCAAGGAAGCCTGGCCAGTGTGGCTGACCACCAGCTCCACAGCTGAGTGACAAAGGGAACTCCAGGGCAATAACCAGCGATGCCATCCCCATCTGCACAGCATACGTGGCATATAGTATTCCAGGACTCTCAGATGGTCTATGTTTCACACCTGGATTCACAAAATACATCCAATCCACAATGGCACTGCCTTACAGTAAGAACTACCGGCAGTGCAGAGTTACCCAGATCGCTCCCCGGACCTTTAATGCCCTGTCTCATTTCCAAGCAGTCGGTGCCATTGGGAGATGGAATGGACTCTGACAGGGAACCCTGAAAGGATAAGTGGACACCAAGGCTCACCTCCCAGCGGAGCACACACTTAAGGAAGGCATCTTGAGCTCTAAATGGGACGATTCCCTGGAAGACCACCTTCTAGTTACATAGAATGTTTAATTATGAGCCTTGGAAATGAGGGAGGAGGCCCACACAATCTGGAAGACTCTCCAACCACATGAGTAATCTTTCTCACCCCACTTTTCTTCTTCCCATGCACCCCTGGAAGCTCCTAGTACTGGAATTTGCAAGTTGCCCAGAAGAGCCTTGTGGTGGGTGAGATTACCCTAGTGCTCATTGTGCTGCCTGCCCTGCTGCTGGAAGGGCAGGAGGGACAGTGACGATAACGATCACGAACATGAGGTGACAGCCCCTAAGGTGGTCCTGCTGGTGTAGACCCCCTGTCAGGGCAGAGAGAGATGTTCTATGATGGGTCAAGGAGTATAAGGATGAAAAGTTGCTGGGCACGTAGGGAGGAGTCTGGGCACGTGGTGCCGGTGAGACAAGGGGAGGACTGGAGACGGGACCAGTGATCGCTGAGGGACTGGTCGTTCGATCACTTGGTTGTGAAGAGAGTAACTACCCTGGTGATGGGAATAGAAGGCCTTCGACTCACAGCGTCAAGGGTGGGAGGAGGCACCATTCACCTCTCTCTCAGCTTTTGTCAGCAGGGCGTCTGGCCACTTTCACCCAGACTGCTACTCTCATCCTCAGCTTGATCAACGGCCAATGAAGAGTCTTGATCTAAGGACTCTTGGAAACCTTCCCGCAACTGCTGCCCCCAGGAGTGAACAGCCTCCACCAAACAGGACAGAACAAACCTTCTGGATACTGATATGACTTTTTTAAGCCTCATCATGAAATTTTGAACTCTTTTATATATTTTGCACAGACTATAGTAACTGTTGTAAGTTTAAATGCTTGTGGGATTCTGACCCCACAGGAGCAAGACCTCCTGCTGGGCTTGCTGCTACTTAGTATGTGGAAGTGTGGCCTATACTCACCCACAACACACAAACTAGTCTAAATTCTCTCTTGTGGTGATAAAGAGTGCCTTGCCCTAGACTTCCGCTGGCTTTAGAGGTGGGGTATATGCAGTTGCCAACTTGCTGCATCTGGGTTAATAGTAATACATTTAGCTGATTTGGCTCCAGGTGGGAGCCTGGCCAGTCTGTGCTCCAACGGGCCTGATCATCCTCCTGGGAGTCCGTCATGGTCACTCTCGTCTGATGTTGCCTAAGACACAGAAGACACTTGGGTCCACAGCCCTTCAGTACAATTAATTTGAGTATGTGAGGGGGCAGCCTATGTCTCTCAAAAAATTCAGTTGGTTATGTGAAAATTTGGGGTATGGTATTGTAGGGCAATGGCTCTACCCTAGTGACCTTGCGTATACGCATATAGGCCCTGCAGGCAAGGCTTGAACTGCAGCTATCCGGATCTTGGCAGAAGGCCTTGTGGTCCTCCTTGGAGCCCACTGCCGGAGTACAACAGGCCCTTTGTCCTGGCCGCCGCCAGCTTCAGCGTGGAATCCTCTAAGAAACTCCTTCTCCTCTCAGTTGAGACTGTGGCTAACTGGCTGAGTGGGGCTCTGTGGTAGTGGTGAAAAGATTCAAAGATATTATTTGGGTGTAGGATGGGGAAAGATGGAGCCCAGTCAGGTGAGGGGACGACCACTGTGATGTAACCGAAAGTGAGGTCTGGCTGTTCACCGCTCGAGAGCCAATAATGAGGCAAGGTTGGTGGAAAGGAAAGTTGGCTTTATTTCGGATGCTGGTAAGGTAGGGAGGGTGGGGAGGTTTGGAGGGTGTCCAAACGCCGATTCCCCGCCACTGACAATCAGTGGACAAGATCTTTTATAGACGGGGAGGGCTACATGCGGAAACAGTACCGTCAGCCCTGACGGTCATCTTGAAATTGCTCATGTGGCGGTCTGACCAGCGTCATCTTGATTGTTTTAAGTACAGTTAATCTTCAATTCCAGGGTCGGTTTTTTCCCATTTCCTTGAGGCCAGTTCTCGTTGTGGCAGCTTCTGTCATGTCTACAGTCTGGGCATGATGTAGTTAACTTCTTCCACCTGGTGTGGGGTTTCAGTATCTATAACAGCTCACAGGATGTGGCTCAGAACATTATCTGTAGCCTTGAGAGGGAACTAAATTCTTTGTCTTTGCTCCTGACTAAACTATTTATTGTTTTTGTTCTGTTTGACTGCTTTTCTTTGCTCCTGCATTTTT